>NC_057797.1:314851701-315151701 GCF_018294505.1 Triticum aestivum
AAATCTCTTTTATGCAGTTCGTTGGTGAGATAACCTCGACGCCACCCAGTACTGGGGCGGGAGTTCGGGAGTATCGCCATAACTTGTATAACGGATGCTTTTCGAAGGTTGAGGTAGATGGTTTCCGAAGTTTTCCTGGTTATGTGTTGAAGGATGGATACAGCTGGATGTAGGATTTGCTAGTTTGGGTGAGATATTGTGCTTCCCCTGTATCCCCAACACCTGATTGCATAACCGGAAAGGTTCGGGAGTTTCATAGGTGGGAATTCTAGTAGCTCTAGTTCTTCTTCCACGGATATTGGTTTGAGATTGGGATTTCTTACCGATTATTCGTTCTTGATCCGTACCTTGTTGATTTATTTCTCTTCCTTAATTCTTCGTGGCTTCTCAATTTATGGATATGTGATCATTTGAAGAGGAATGCATTCGTTCATTTTGTTCGTATGTGAAGACTACATGTTGCAATTTTCGTTCCGTTGGATTCAGCTTCTATATTGTTGTCTATCTATGTGCTAATGGTGGTCAACCTCTTCAGGATGGCTCCTCCAACGCGCACGACTCCGAATCCTAATCCGCCTCCACCTCCGCCTCCTCCGGAAGCATGGCAAGCTGTGATGGCCGCTACTAATGCAAACACACAGTTGATCATGCAAATTCTCCAAGAGCGCAATCAAGGCAGTCAAGGGAATCAAGGCCACAATCAACACCACTTTGCTACTCTGAACCAGTTCCTCGCAAATGGCCCAAAGACGTTCAGCGGTTGTGTTGAGGCTACCGATGCTGACCATTGGCTAGTGGATCTGGGCAAGCATTTTGAATGTAGCAACGTCAGGCCTGAAGATTTCGTCAAGTTCGCTTCTTTCCAGCTCAAAGATCAGGCTGCAGAGTGGTTCCAGCAGTACAAGGATTCCAGAGGTGGACGTGTTATCACTTGGGACGATTTCCGTCAAGATTTCCGCGCTCATCACATCCCTCAAAGTGTGGTTGAGAGTAAGCGTCAGGAATTCCGCAATCTGAAGCAAGGCTCTTTGTCTGTCTATGACTACAACAAGTTGTTCCAGAAGCTCGCCCGTTTTGCCAAGCAGGATGTTCCTGATGAGAAGAGCATGATCTATCAGTTCAGGGGTGGTCTTCGCGAGGAAATTCAGCTCGCTCTTGTCCTCTTTGAGCCGTTGAGATACGATGAGTTCTACAACATGGCACTGAAGCAAGAGGCTGCTCAGATAAGGTGTGATGCTTCCAGGAAGCGTGCCAGAGATGTTACTCCTTCTTCCTCTACTCAAGTGGTCAAGCAGCAGAAGTATTGGCTTCCTCCTCCTCCGTTCCGTCAGCCGTATCAGCAGAAGAGCAAAGGTGGCAGTGGTTTCTCCCACCCACCCAACCCAGGCTTTCAGAACAAGTCTTCGTCTCAAGCGCCAAGACCGAGTGCTCCGTATCACCGCCCGCTTTCAGAGGTCACGTGCAACAAGTGCCAACAGAAGGGTCACTATGCCAACAAGTGTACCAACCAGAGGCGTCTTCCTCCTCTTCCTCCTGTCAGATCGGCAAGTACAGCTGTGGTCAAGCACAATCCCAAGCACGCCAAGGTCAATATGCTGAATGCAGCTCAGGCTGAGGATTCTTTAGATGTCATTATGGGTAACCTTCCTGTTAATGATATTCCTGCAAAAGTTCTTTTTGACTCTGGTGCATCGCATTCCTTCATGTCATTTCCATTTGCATCGGAGAACAATTTTAGCACTAGGGCATTACCTAGAGCTATGCAAGTCGTCTCTCCAGCTAAGCGACTAAGTTCCAGTATGGAGGTGCCGGATATTTCAATCTTGATGGGTGATTTCAAGTTTCTTGCTTCTCCTATGGTTCTTGGCAACTCGGATATCGATCTTATTCTCGGGATGGACTGGCTCTCTAAGCATAAAGCTCAGCTTGATTGTGCAGCCAGGCAAATTCAACTGACTCATTCGTCTGAGGATGTCATTGTCTTTGCCGCTCGGGATAATTCCATCCGGTTGTTTTCTCTCAATGAGAAGGGTGAATTGGATGCTATTTCGTAGATTCCGGTTGTTTGCGAATATCAAGACGTCTTTCCAGAAGAACTTCCAGGGATGCCTCCAAACCGGCCGGTTGAATTCGTTATTGAACTTGAGCCCGGTACGGAACCTGTGTGCAAACGTCCTTACAAGCTCGGCCCCGAAGAGTTGAAGGAGTTGAAGAAACAACTCGATGAGCAAGAAAGATTGGGTCTCATTCGGCCTAGTACTTCTCCGTGGGGTTGTGGTGTTCTTTTTGTGAAGAAGAAGGATGGATCGAGTCGACTTTGTGTTGATTACCGTCCAGTAAACAAGAAGACCATCAAGAACAAATACCCACTTCCCAACATCAATGAGCTATTCGAACAACTCAAAGGTGCTCAAGTATTCTCCAAGCTTGATCTCCGTATGGGTTATCATCAGATTCGTATTCGTGAGCAAGATATTCCCAAGACGGCGTTCAGAACAAGCTTTGGTTCATATGAAGACACCGTCATGTCTTTTGGCCTCGCCAACGCTCCTCCGACGTTCTCTCGCATGATGAACTTCATCTTCAACCCCTACACCAATGAGTTCGTTTTGGTCTATCTCGACGACATTCTAGTTTTCTCGAAGAACAAGGAAGATCATGCCAAGCACTTGCGTTTGGTTCTTGACAAGCTCAGAGAACATAAGTTCTACGCCAAGTTCTCCAAGTGTGAATTTTGGCTCGATGAGGTTCTTTATCTTGGTCATATCATCTCTGCCAAGGGCATTTCCGTGAACCCTAAGAAGGTGTCTGCAATTGTGAATTGGGAACCTCCTCAGAACGTAAAGCAACTCCGCAGTTTCCTCGGTCTCGCAAGCTATTGCAGAAGATTCGTTGAAAACTTTTCTAAGATCGCCAAGCCTCTCTCAAATCTTCTTCAGAAGCACGTCAAGTACGTTTGGTCTCCGGAGTGTGAGATTGCTTTCAACACTTTGAAAGAGAAATTGATCACTGCTCCAGTTCTGACTCCGCCTGATGAAACCAAGCCGTACGAGGTCTTTTGTGATGCCTCTCTCCAAGGTCTCGGTGCTGTACTGATGCAAGAGAAGAAAGTTGTTGCTTATACCTCTCGCCAGTTGAAACCTAATGAGAAGAACTACCCCACTCATGATCTCGAGTTGGCGGCAGTTGTGCACGCTTTGTTGACTTGGAGACATCTTCTATTGGGAAGGAAAGTGGATATTTTCACTGATCATTAGAGTCTCAAGTACATCTTCACTCAGCCTAATCTCAACCTCAGGCAGACTCGATGGGTCAAAATGATTCAAGAGTACAATCCGAGTATCGAGTATACTCCAGGCAAGGCCAATGTGATTGCTGACGCTTTGAGCAGGAAAGCATATTGCAACAGTCTGATTCTCAAGCCTTATCAACCCGAGCTTTGTGAAGCTTTCCGCAAACTGAATCTGCAAGTTGTTCCTCAAGGTTTCCTCTCTAACCTTCAAGTCTCTCCTACCTTAGAAGACCAGATTCGCCAAGCCCAACTTCTTGATGCTATGGTGAAGAAGGTGAAGATTGGTATTGCAAAGAGTCAGTCCAAGTACAAGTGCTTCCGACTTGATGACAAGGACACTCTCTTCTTCGAGGATCGAATTGTTGTGCCCAAAGGTGAACTCCGTAAGGTGATCATGAACGAGGCTCACAACTCTCTCCTCTCCATCCACCCTGGTAGTACGAAGATGTATCAGGACCTCAAGCAAGCTTATTGGTGGACTCGAATGAAGCGCGAGATCGCTCAATTCGTGAACGAGTGTGATGTCTGCAGAAGAGTGAAGGCAGAACACCAAAGGCCAGCTGGTCTCCTCCAACCTCTTGCCATTCCAGAATGGAAGTTTGACCACATTGAAATGGACTTCGTGACTGGGTTTCCAAAGTCCAAGCGTGGCAATGATGCTATATTTGTCGTCATCGACAAGCTCACCAAAGTGGCTCATTTTCTGCCTATCAAAGAATCGATCACTGCAGCTCAATTGGCGGAACTCTATACCTCTCGCATTGTCTCTTTGCACGGTATTCCTCAAGTGATATCTTCAGACCGTGGCAGCATCTTTACCTCCAAGTTTTGGGATTCTTTTCAGAAAGCCATGGGCACCAACATCCGCTTCAGCACAACTTTCCATCCTCAAACAAGCGGTCAAGTCGAGCGTGTCAACCAAATTCTAGAAGATATGCTCAGGGCTTGTGTGATCTCCTTCGGCATGAAGTGGGAGGATTGTCTTCCTTATGCTGAATTCTCATACAACAACAGCTTTCAAGCAAGTTCGGGCAAGGCCCCCTTTGAAATTCTATATGGCAGGAAGTGCCGTACCCCTCTCAACTGGTCTGAAACCGGTGAACGTCAGCTGCTGGGTAATGACTTAATCACAGAAGCAGAAGAAATGTGCAAAGTCATTCGTGATAACCTCAAAGCAGCTCAATCCCGCCAGAAGTGCTACTATGATAGTAAGCACCGTGAATTGGCTTTCGAGATCGGAGATCATGTTTACCTCCGCGTCTCTCCCATGAAAGGTACTCGTCGCTTCGGTATCAAAGGGAAGCTTGCCCCTAGATACGTGGGACCTTTCAAGATTGTCAGCAAGAGAGGCGACCTCGCCTATCAACTCGAGCTTCCTTCAAACTTTGCAAATGTTCATGATGTGTTCCATGTCTCTCAGCTTCGAAAGTGCTTCAAGACTCCTGACCGCACTGTCAACTTCGAGGACATTGAGCTCCAAGAAGATCTCTCCTATCGTGAGCACCCAGTTGCTATTCTCGAAGAGACTGAACGCAAGACTCGCAACAAGTCAATCAAATTTCTCAAAGTCAAGTGGTCACACCATTCCGACCGTGAAGCTACCTGGGAACGCGAGGATCACCTTCGTTCTGAGTACCCGGAGTTTTTTTCAGTCCTAGATCTCGGGACGAGATCTTTTCGTAGTGGTGGAGTGTTGTAACGCCCCAGATATACTTTCCATATTTGTATCCAACTCTTGCCGTCTCCGGCGCTAAGTTATATTTATTTCTCGGGTTGGGTCTTTGTCTTCGTGTGTGTTGTTTTCGTTTTCATGCATCTCATATCATGTCATCACGTGCATTGCATTTGCATACATGTTCATCTCATGCATTCGAGCATTTTCCCCGTTGTCCGTTTTGCATTCCGGCGTTTCGTTCTCCTCCGGTGGTCATTTCTAGCTTTCTTTCTTGTGTGGGGATTAAACATTTCCGAATTGGACCGAGACTTTCCAAGCGGCCTTGGTTTACTACCGGTAGACCGCCTGTCAAGTTTCGGGTCATTTGGACTTCGTTTGATACTCCAACGGTTAACCGAGGGACCGAAAAGGCCTCGTGTGTGTTGCAGCCCAACACCCCCCAAATTTGGCCCAAACCCACCAAACTCTGCTCCATGTCCTAGAGCGTTCGATCACGATCGTGTGGGCGAAAACCGCACCTCATTTGGACTCTCCTAGCTCCCTCTATGCCTATATATACACCCCTCCGTTTTCGGATCTCTCCCTCTCCCCGAAACCCTAAAAAAAACAGATCCCCGCCAGATCCGCGCCGACGGACGTGTCCGCCCCCGGCCGGACAGCGTCCGCCGCTGCAGCCCGCCCACTCGGGGGCCGCCACGTCACCCCCGCCGCCGCCGCCTCCCACCGCGGCCCGGGAGCCCGCATCCGGCCCCCGCGGCCCGGTGAGCTCCGCCGCCGCCCGGGACTCGCCTCCCGCCGGGATCCGCCGCCTCCCCGACCTCCGGCGACCGGCGCCGTCGCCGCCGCCGCACCGGCCGCCGCCGCGCCGCGCGCCCGCGCCTCCGTGGCCGCGCCCTCGCCCGCGGCCGGCCCCGCCGGCCACCTCGCCGCCCCTCGTCGCCCCGGCGACCACCGGATCCGCCCCGGCCGCCTCCTCCCGCGACTCCGGCGGCCAAGTCCGGCCAGCTACAGTGTTCCCCGCCGCCGCCTCGGAGTCCGTGCCCGATCCAGATCTGGATCTGGGATATTTCGGTTGACCTCTCTCCCCCGAAACCCTAATTTTCGTGCTATCTTTGACTGCTTGTATCTCCACAACCGTAGCTCCGTTTTGGGCGTATGATATATCAAAATCTTTGTCTCGACATGTACATAATTTCATTCCATTGCATCATTTGCATTTGAGGTCATCTTGATACCCAAAATTCTGTTAGAAGGAGGCTTCGTGAGTTAAATTGCAGATCCGTTAGTTCATCATGCACTTTTGTCATTTTTGCTATATTTAATTCGTGCATGATATGCCTGTGCCCCTTTGGGATGTATTGTGAAGCATTTTGTCTTCTTTCCAGAGGTGCCACCCATGCATTTTTAGGATGTGTGTGTTGTCTTGTGCAAGCTTGCGAAGTAGGGTACCTGAGAATGCAGATTTCAGGGACTTAGTGATTTTCACTAAGTCTGGGATATTTTAGTTCATGATGCTATATGTCCAGCTTGTTTCCTAGTGATCCGTGCCTCTTTTGAGGATGATCAGTAAGGGAGTTTTGATATTTATGTCATGCTCTATCCATCCATGTCTTTGTTGGCATTTGTGGATTGCTCTAGGTTGACTCAATCGAGCTCAACTTTTGCTTCGTTGTTAATCTGGGCAGATCGTCAACTTGTTTGCGATTTCGCCGATGCTACCGTTAGTGTTCCATGCATGCTATGCCTTCGTTCTTGCCATGTGTAGCTAGCACTTTGTGCCTTCTTGCTGGTGATATGCTTTCCTTGCCATGACTTGCACCGTGGTGAGTGCATCGAGCTCGTTTACATGCCTTCGTGAGTTAAATTTCAGCATGTCTCAGTTTTCACTAAGTCTGAAAACTGATTGTGTTCGAGCGATGTTCGTGAGCTCGGTAGAGTATTTTTGCGAACCCTTTTGGCCCCAGGTCACTTTGGGTGTTTTGTTAAGCTTGTTGAGTAGCTCCATGCCATGTTCTTACTTGTCATGTTCAGGTTTTCTATCATGTTGTTTTGCTGCTCCGAAGAGAGCTTCGTGATCTGAAATTTCAGACTAGTGTTAATTTCACTAAGTCTGAAATCTGTTTTGCATTTGCGTTTTAGCCATGCTTGTTTGAACCTCTTAATGGATGAATTTGCCTATGGCTCAGTGCTAGTGTTTTGTCAACCATCTTGTGTACATCACTGCCATGTATTTTGTTTTCATGTTTGGTGGCTGTAGCATGTTCATTTCGTTGCATTTAGATGCCTACTTGCTGTAAATCGCAGACCGGTGTCATATCTTAAAACGCTTGCCATTTCCAAACCGTAGCTCCGATTCCTATGATCTTTATATCGTTTTCAAGCGATTTCATCCCCTCTATCCAGTGGCACACTTGGTTTTCCAAGTTGATGCCAGGTTCATGCTTTTCCTGTCATATCTTGCATTTTGCATCCCGCATCGCATCCCGCATAGCATATCGTCATTTCATCATATTGCTTGGTCTTGCCCGTGGTTGATTGTATCCTTGTTGCTTGTTTGTCTTGTTGGGTAGAGCCGGGAGACGAGTTCGCTACCGAGGAGCCCGTTGAGTTTGCTTGTGAGGATCCAGTCAACTCTGACAACTGTGCAGGCAAGATGATCATACCCTCGAAATCACTACTATCTTTGCTATGCTAGTTTGCTCGCTCTTTTGCTTTGCCAATGCTTCGATGCCTACCTTTTGCTTGTCAGCCTCCCAATTGCCATGTTGAACCTCTAACCCACCATTGTCCTAGCAAACCATTGATTGGCTATGTTACCGCCTTGCTCAGCCCTTCTTATAGCGTTGTTAGTTGCAGGTGAAGATTGGAGCCGTTCCTTGTTGGAACATTTATTTACGTGTCGGGATATCATTATATTGCTATGTTATCTTAATGCATCTATATACTTGGTAAAGGGTGGAAGGCTCGGCCTCACGCCTGGTGTTTTGTTCCACTCTTGCCGCTTTAGTTTCCGTCATATCGGTGTTATGTTCCCGGATTGTTGCGTCCCTTACACGGTTGGGCTATAATGGGAACCCCTTGATAGTTCGTCTTGATTAAAGCTTTTCCAGCAATGCCCAACATTGGTTTTACCATTTGCCACCTAGCCTCTTTTCCCTTGGGTTTCCGGAGCCCGAGGGTCATCGTATTTTAGCCCCCCCTTGGGCCAGTGCTCCCTCTGAGTGTTGGTCCGAACTGAGCTGCCTGCGGGGCCACCTCGGGGAAACTTGAGGGTTGGTTTTACTCGTAGCTAGTCTCATCTGAGTGTGCCCTGAGAAAGAGATATGTGCAGCTCCTATCGGGATTTGTCGGCACATTCGGGCGGTGTTGCTGGACTTGTTTTAACCTGTCGAATCATCTTGTTGTACCAAGATACCGAGTCTGATCGGTGTGTCTTGGGTGGAGGTCTATTCCTTCGTTGACCGTGAGAGCTTGTTATGGGCTAAGTTGGGACCCCCCTGCAGGGATTGATCTTTCGAAAGCCGTGCCCGCGGTTATGGGCGGATGGGAATTTGTTAATGTCCGGTTGTAGATTACTTGAATTAAACTTAATTAAAATGAATCAACCGTGTGTGTTACCGTGATGGCCCCTTCTCGGCGGAGTCCGGGAAGTGGACACGGTGTTGGAGTTATGCTTGCGCAGGATGTTCTTTTAGCTTCTCGCTCGTGCTTCGCCTTCTCTTCTCGCTCTCTTTTGCGTATAAGTTAGCCACCACATATGCTAGTCGCTTGCTGCAGCTCCACACATATTGGCCTTATCCATTCCTATGAGCTTAAATAGTTTTGATCGCGTGGGTGTGAGATTGCTGAGTCCCTGTGGCTCACAGATACTACAACTCCAGATGCAGGTCCAGGTGTTTCTGCTCCAGTTGACGACTACGAGCTCCAGTGGGAGTTCGACGAGGACTCTCAGCGATACTACGTATCTTTTCCGGATGATCAGTAGTGGTGCCTAGTTGGGGTTATCGATTCAGGACCTTGTCGCATGTTGGGTTCTTTTCTATTTTGGCGCCGTAGTCGGGCCATGAGTGCTTGTTTGATGGATGTTATTTATGTACTCTGATGTGACGTGGTGAGTGTAAGCCAACTATGTTATCTCCCCCTTTTATTATATATTACATGGGATGTTGTAATGATTGCCTGACTTGCGACATTGCTTTCAATGCGGTTATGCCTCTAAGTCGTGCCTCGACACGTGGGAGCTATAGCCGCATCGAGGGCGTTACAGCTATCTAATGGGTGATCGACAGCAATTTGATATCTCTCTGATCGGGTTTAAGCCCAATATGATCATAGTCAATAGCGACCCCCATTGCGGCGATGCGATCCAGGAGTTCGTTTAAAGACAACCACTCCGTCGGATCCATCCATCTGGAGTATTCAGAGTCAACACAGAGGCAATTTTCGATGACCCAAGAAGTCATCGTCGGCTTAACGGCCGAACGGGTGATCATGGTAAAGCCGCCAAGCCGGAGGGTTTGGCCTGAGGCCAGAGCTCCTCCGGAGGTGATACTCTCTTTGATAACGAGGCAAGCCATCAACCCTAACTTCAACGTCACGGTGGAACTCTCAATGAAAGCACCAATGTCGGTGTCAAAACCGGTGGATCTTGAGTAGGGGGTCCCGAACTGTGCGTCTAAGGTTGATGGTAACAGGAGGTAGGGGACACGATGTTTTACCTAGGTTCGGTCCCTCTTGATGGAGGTAATACCCTACGTCCTGCTTGATTGATCTTGATGAGTATGAGGATTACAAGAGTTGATCTACCACGAGATCGTTGTGGCTAAACCCTAGAGGTCTAGCCTGTCTGATTGTGATTGTCTCTACAGACTAAACCCTCCGATTTATATGGACACCGGAGGGGCCTAGGGTTATACAAAGTCGGTTATAGAGAAAGGAAATAATACATCCAGATGCCTAGCTTGCCTTCCACGCAAAGGAGAGTCCCATCCGGACACGGGAGGAAGTCTTCTATCTTGTATCTTCATGGCCCAATAGTCCGGCCCATGTCACACAGGCCGGACACCTAAGGTCCCCTTAATCCAGGACTCCCTCACTCCAAAGCACGCAGGAGGCCCGGCTTGAAGCCCAAGGCTCATGTCGGGAGATTCAAGAGGCCAAGAAGATCGCGACGGGTAAGGCCTTTAATATGTAGAGCAAATTTGTGAGGAGAAGGTACCTCTTATTGACCCGGGTTTGGAGTTCTCTAGGAGCGTTTGCGGATCTGCCGTGGAGTATTGCTGATGCTGCGGAGTTCTTCTGAGCCGAAGAGGGGAGCTCGACGGAAGAGCTGTTCTGGTCGCAGTACCTTGCGCCAGAGCATCCGGTGCCCGTCAGCGATCAGCTGAAACAGTTGACCGAACTTCGTAGGGTGGCCGGATTAGCTATGAGGGATATTATAATCCGTCTCTAGCCCGCCAAGCCCATACCCGACAGCTACTTCGGGCTCGTGAAGCGGCTAATCAGTGCCTACCCCTGGTTGGATGCCATAAAGCGGTCGGTCTGTATCGAAGGTGCCTGGATGGCCTTCGCCTGTGTCAAGGTACAGTGGGTGAAGATGAACGCCGTCGAGTTGGCAACCGAGGGACCGGCCGCAGGCAAGGAGCATCGCTCGCCGGAGCGGTATTTTGATGAAGTCTTGGAAGGTTCCCACATTGTAGAGGGCCAGTGTTTGAAGGACATTATCTTAGAATGAATGTATCTGTGCTGCCCGAACTTTGTATTATGAAACAAGGCTTATGTATAATATGTTGCTTGTTTTACTTCTAACTCTTTTCCTCCTGTGCGACCGTTTACGGTATCTGAGAGTTGGCCAGTCGTCGGCTTGAGCCCCCACGTAGGTAGTACGGGGGCGTTCGGAATGGCACCTGGACAACACTTGACCCAATGGCTTGGTCCTTGAAGGAGGTGTTAGTGCGGCGAACCAGGCAATCAGACTATGTGGCTTTATCGCTCTCACTTAGCCATAGGAGTTTGACGATGAGATTGTAGGCGCAACCTCTGGTATTATTCGATTATCCGAACTTGGGTGCTGTAGATGCCTGCCCGGGTGGAGACTGGTCCTTCGCGTAATGCAGAAAAAATCATGAGAGATTTTTACTTAGTCACCGAATAGCTGACCAGCCCTCGCCGCATCATGACTGTCAGTTTTCAGCTTTCTCTACTGAGGTGTTTATCCGGATGAATCGGAAACAAAATCGCAGTAGTTCCCCCTTTACTACTATAGCCGAACGAGCGGAACGTAACATAGTAACCACATGAGCCAGGCAACCCAACTATTCACCAAAGACATGATTCGGAGCCGATGCATATAATGCTATATTCGAGACGCCGAATCGTACTATAAAAGTGTTCGGACTTATTTTATTTCTAAGAAATGTACATGGCCGAATGGAGCCCCTGGCGATTTAAGTCGTACCGAGGTGTACATGGCGATCAGACGAAAAAGAGGGAATACGGATTAGGAAATAAGCCAGTACCGAATATGTTGGGCAAAAAACTGTTTCCGTTATAGTCTGATTCATACGTCAAAACATATTTTTACAAATGATGCGATAAGCATCGAGGCTATTTTACATGCCGGGCACCAGGGAATGCTGTGTGTGGGTCCTAAAAAGGAAGATGTGATCTTTAAATATCCTTTAGATACTCGGCCACATGTCTATGCTATTTTTCCTCCTTGGTGTATTATCCTTCGAAAGGATCAACGATCGGGTTGTCATGAGGGACCTAGAAAAGGGCCCTTGGTACCGTGGGAAGGTGATGGTGATTGTAAGGAACCTAGAAAAGAAAAAATAAGAGAAAAGAAACATGAGGGTCCAGATAGGGTCGAGCCATATTGTGGACTTTGTCTTTACTATGCCTCCGTCTTGGCCCATGGTATCTTTAGTGCGTAGTTATGCATGCGTGGCACATATGCCACAATTTGGTTGGGGCTGAGACGTAGGCCGAATTGCTAATCGCGCTCGGGACGAGCTGGACCGTTGCTCTGCCGAGTAGTCCGGACGCGTTTAACAGTGTCCGGGGGCTTGACTGCCGATGTAGTGTTTCACTTGATAAGGCCGCCTTGGACTTCTGCTGCAAGGTCCGCGGTGTGCTCCTACGGAGGGAGCGCTCTGTGTTTCCATTGACTATTATAACACCACGTGGTACGGGCATGTTTAGTTTGAGATATGCATAGTGCGGGATCGCATTGAAGCGAGCGAAGGCGTTTCGTCCGAGCAGTGCATGATCGCCCCTACGGAAGGGGACGCCGTCGAAGATCGAGTCCTTGCTTCGGAAGTTGTCCGGCGAACCAAAGATGACTTCCAATGTGATTGAGCCCGTGCAACGGGCTTCTACACCAGGTATTACTCCTTTAAGGTAGTTTTGGTGGGTTTAATTATTGATGAATCAATACCCATTTTGCGGACCGTGTCTTGATAGAGCAAGTTAAGGCTGTTGCTGCCGTCCATGAGGACCCGTGTAAGGTGGAATCCATCGATAATTGGTCGAGTACCAACGCGGCCGAGCCTCCGTGACGGATACTAGTCGGATGGTCTCTGCAATCGAAAGTGATCAGACAAGCTGACCATGGATTGAATTTTGGGGCGACTGGCTCTATCGCATAGACGTCCCTTAGAGCGCGCTTGTGCTCCCGCTTGGGGATGTGAGTAGCATATATCATATTCACCATTTTGACCTCGGGAGGAAATTTCTTCTGTGCCCCAGTGTTTGGTGGTTGAGGCTCATCGTTGTCGTCCTCACTAGGCGACCCCTTCTCCTATGTCCGGTGTTTAGCTTAGCAGCCTGTTTAAAGACCCAACAACTTTTGTTAGTATGGTTAGCAGACTTGACTGGGGTGCCGTGAATTTGGCAAGGTCGATCGAGTATTCGGTCCAGACTAGATGAACCGTCTTTATTTCTTTTAAATGGCTTCTTCCGTTGACCGAATTTGGAGCCATTGAATCCGGCATTAACCGCCATGTCTTCGGCATTATCATTGTTACTTCGACGCTTGTGTTTGTTGCGTCGGGGCCTGCCGCTGCCGTTTCCGGCTTCAGAACTACCAGGGTCACTGGTACCATTGTTGCTACAGGCTAACCAGCTATCCTATCCCACACAAAAGCGGGTCATGAGTGCTGTAAGGGCTGCCATGGACTTTGGCTTCTCTTGGTCGAGGTGTAGGGCGAGCCATTCATCACGAATGCTGTGTTTAAAGTCCAGTAGGGCTTTGGCGTCCAGACAGTCGATGATTTGGTTCTTTTTAATTAAGAACCTTGTCCATAGTTTTCGGGCCGACTCTCCGGGTTGCTGGACTATGTGACTAAGGTCATCGGCGTCCGGGGGCCATACATAGGTACCTTGGAAGTTGTCTCTAAAGGCATCTTCCAAATCTTCCCAGCTGCCAATAGAATTCTCTAGGAGGCTATTTAGCCAGTGCCGATCTGGTCCCTTAAGCTTTAGGGGGAGGTATTTGATGGCATGTAGATCGTCACTGTGAGCCATGTGAATGTAGAGAAGGAAGTGTTTAATCCAGACTGCGGGATCTGCCATACCGTCATATGATTCTATGTTGACGGGTTTAAATCCCTCCGGGAACTGATGTTCCATTACTTCATCGGTGAAGCATAGGGGGTGTGTGGCACCTCTGTACCGGGTGACATCGCGGCGTAATTCGGACGGAGGCCGTATGCGGTTTTCGGCCCGTGCGAGGTTGTGTCTGTCCCGCCGGGTCTGATGGCCGTCTTCGCGCATTGGAGCATGCCCCCTCGATCCATAGATTGATCTTGTTAGACCGGCTCTATTATCCAGGTCCTTGCGTAAGTAGTAGGTATAGCCCGGGGCCGTTACCTCCTTGCCTCGACGGCGGTGTGGCGTGGGTTGGTATTTGGTATGAGTAGCAGGTCTGTCCCGTCCACATGGCAGTCGGTCAGGCTCGTCAGCAGTTTTATGCTTTGGCGGTATGGGCTAAAAGGCCTCGTCATCAAATTGAGGTAGTAGCTTGCGCTTTGGGTAACTCTTAGTTGGGCGTTCAAGGCTGTATTCCTCGGCAGCCAGGACGTTAGTCCATCTGTCATTGAGTAGATCCTAATCAGCTTGGAGCTGCTACTACTTCTTTTTCAGGCTTCTTGCAGTGGCGATTAACCGGTGTTTGAAGCGCTCTTGTTCGAGGGGTTCCTCCGGCATGATGAAATCTTCTTCGCCAAGGCTCACATCCTCTTCGGAGACCGGTAGGTAATTACCGTCCTTTGAGCATTCGTTCCCGATAGGATCATCGGGATTAACTTGCCCATCCTCACAATCATCCTGTTCGTATGTTGGATCGACAGGGGCTTCAGGGTCTTCGGCGTTCTCCGGAGTGTTATTGTCTTCAGTGCCAGTATTGTCGTCTTTGCCGCGACGCAATTTTGAGCAGTGCTACTGACGTCGACGCTTTGGAGGGGCTTTGGCAGGCTTTTCCTCAACCGAATTCTCTTTGCCGTCGTCGCCATCCTCTTTGGGTGTGTCCACCATGTACACTTTGTTTGTGGAGGTGGCCGTCCATCGTTCGGTAAACGGCGGGTTTTGGCCTTATTCGTCTCCAGCAATGCAGTCAATATCGTCGAAGTCTTCGGAGGCGTAGTCCAGCATGTCGGTTAGATCTTCGACTGTGGCTATGAAGTGCGTGGTGGGTTGGGACATAAAATTCCCCGCTCTCAGCCCCTAGTCTGGGCTGGGCATAATTCGGAAGTGATCCTTCCATAATGGAGAGCGATCACATTAAGTCTAGAGCCTTATTTAAAGGAGAGGGTCGAACGGAGAAACGAGAGTCCGTGGGGCTGTCTGGAGTTGGAGCCTCCTGGCGGTGTCCACTTGACACGGACCTCAAGAGTTTGGACCTAGAGTCCGGCGGAGTGTCTGGCGGTTCTCCAGTAGCAAGCTCCATAATCGCAGAGAGTCCGGCGGGCTCTAGACTCCCGTCTTCGGACCTGACGACCTGCTCTGAATCTAAGGCCGGAGCGGTAATCAGGGCCGCGAACCCTTTGAAGATCAAATCTCCTCGGATATCGGCGACATAGTTTAGGTTCCCGAAACTGATCTGATGACCAAGGGTGTAGCTGTCGATCTGCTCGAGGTGGCCAATCGAGTTGGCACGTAGCGCGAAGCCGCCGAATATGAAAATCTGGCCGGGGGGAAAATCTCCCCCGGAACAGCATCATTGTGGATGATCGAACGAGCCATCGAATCCTTTGTCGATAGCAGAAAGGAACTTTGAATGAAAGCACCAATGTCGGTGTCAAAACCGGCAGATCTTGGGTAGGGGGTCCCGAACTGTGCGTCTAAGGATCGAAGGTAACAGGAGGAAGGCAACACGATGTTTACCCAGGTTCGGGCCCTCTTGATGGAGGTAATACCCTACTTTCTGCTTGATTGACTTTGATGAGTATAGGGGTTACAAGAGTTGATCTACCACGAGATCATAATGGCTAAACCCTAGATGTCTAGCTTGTATGATTATGACTGCCCCTACGGACTAAACCCTTCGGTTTATATAGATACTGGAGGGGGCTAGGGTTGTACAGGGTCGGTTTAGAGAGAAAGGAATCTTCATATCCGAACGCCAAGCATGCCTTCCACGCCAAGGAGAGTCCCATCCGGACACGGGGGGAGGCCTTCTATCTTGTGTCTTCACGGCCCACCAGTCCGGCCCATGTCACATAGCCCGGACGCCTGGGGACCCCCTAATCCAGGACTCCCTCAGGCACAATCCACCAGGGTGCGACTGGGCCTCCTGGCATGCCCTGGTGTGTTGTCCCCTCCTCGGGACTCCCCCTAGGTGCAACCAGGGCCCAACATGTTCCTTCCGGTCCATAAAAAATCTCCATAAGGTTTCATGGCATTTGGACTCCGTCTGATATGGATTTTCTGCGATGTAAAAAACACGAAAAAACAGGAACTGGCACTTGGCACTATGTCAATAGGTTAGTACCAAAAAATGATATAAAATGACTATAATATAACAGCATGGAACAATCAAAAATTATAGATAAGTTGGAGACGTATCATTGATGCAAGACGGTTATTCATTTAAATCAGAGAATAATGGTTTTATATTTATATGGGTAATATCTTTTATGGCCATGCACCCTTGATGAGTGGTCTATTTTCGTTGAATCTTGATCGTGGTGATACACATATTCATAATATTGATGCCAAAAGATGCAAAGTTAATAATGATAGTGAAACATATTTGTGGCACTGCCGTTTAGGTCATATTGGTGTAAAGCGCATGAAGAAACTCCTTGATGGGCTTTTGGAATCACATGAATATGAATCACTTGATCCTTGCGAACCATGCCTCATGGGCAAGATGACTAAGACTCCGTTCTCCGGAACAATGGAGTGAGCCACTGACTTATTGGAAATAATACATACTGATGTATGCAGTCCGATGACTATTGAGGCTCGCGGTGGGTATCGTTATTTTCTAACCTTCACAGATGATTTGAGGAGATATGGGTATATCTACTTAATGAAAGACAAGTCTGAAACATTTGAAAAGTGCAAAAGAATTTTAGAATGAAGTGGAAAATCATTGTAACAAGAAAATAAAGTTTCTACGATCTGATCATGGAGGCGAATATTTGAGTTATGAGTTTGGTCTTCATTTAAAACAATGTGGAATAGTTTCGCAACTAACGCCACCTGGAACACCACACCATAATGGTGTGTCCGAACGTCGTAAGCGTACTTTATTAGATATGGTGCAATCTATGATGTCTCTTACCGAATTACCACTATCATTTTGGGGTTATGCATTAGAGACATCTGCATTCATGTTAAATAGGGCACCATCTAAATCTGTTGAGACGACATCGTATGAACTGTGGTTTGGCAAGAACCTAAGCTGTTGTTTCTTAAAGTTTGGGGTTGCGATGCTTATGTGAAAAGGCTTCAGCCTAATAAGCTCGAACCCAAATCAGAGAAGTGCGTCTTCATAGGATACGCAAAAGAAACTCTTGGGTACACCTTCTATCACAGATCCAAAGGCAAGATATTTGTTGCTAAGAATGGATCCTTTCTAGAGAAGGAGTTTCTCTCGAAAGAAGTGAGTGGGAGGAAAGTAGAACTTGATGAGGTAATTGTACCTTCTCTTGAATTGGAAAGTAATTCATCACAGAAAACTGTTCCCGTGATGCCTGCAGCAATTAGTGAGGAAGCTAATGATAGTGATCATGAAACTTCAGATCAAGTTACTACCGAACCTCGTAGGTCAACCAGAGTACGTTCCGCACGAGAGTGGTACGACAATCCTGTTTTAGAAGTCATGTTACTAGACCATGACGAACCTACGAACTATGAGGAAGCGATGATGAGCCCAGATTCTGCGAAATGGCTTGAGCCCATGAAATTGAGATGGGATCCATGTATGAGAACAGAATATGGACTTTGGTTGACTTGCCCGATGATCGGCGAGCCATAGAGAATAAATGGATCTTCAAGAAGAAGAGACTGACGCAGATGGTAATGTTACTGTCTACAAAGCTCGACTTGTTGCGAAAGGTTTTCGACAAGTTCAAGGAGTTGACTACGATGAGACCTTCTCACCCGTAGAGATGCTTAAGTCTGTCTGAATCATGATAGCAATTGCCGCATTTTATGATTATGAAATTTGGCAAATGGACGTTAAAACTACATTCCTTAATGAATTTCTTAAAGAAGAGTTGTATATGATGCGACCAAAAGGTTTTGTCGATCCTAAAGGTGCTAACAAAGTGTGCATGCTCCAACGATCCATTTATGGACTGGTGCAAGCATCTCGGAGCTGGAATATACACTTTAATAGTGTGATTAAAGCATATGGTTTTATACAGACTTTCGGAGAAGCCTGTATTTACAAGAAAGTGAGTGGAGCTCTGTAGCATTTCTAATATTATATGTGGATGACATATTGTTGATTGGAAATGATATAGAATTTCTGGATAGCATAAAAGGATACTTGAATAAGAATGTTTCAATGGAAGACCTCGGTGAAGCTGCTTATATATTGGGCATCAAGATCTATAGAGATAGATCAAGACACTTAATTGGACTTTCACAATGCACATACCTTGATAAAGTTTTGAAGAAGTTCAAAATGGACCAGTCAAAGAAAGGGTTCTTACCTGTGTTACAAGGAGTGAAGTTGAGTCAGACTCAATGCCCGACCACTTTAGAGATAGAGAGAAAATGAAAGTCATTCCCTATGCCTCAGCCATAGGTTCTATCATGTATGCAATGCTGTGTACCAAACTTGATGTGTGCCTTGCTATAAGTTTAGCAGGGAGGTACCAAAGTAATCCAGGAGTGGATCTTGGAAAATGGTCAAGAACATCCTGAAGTACCTGAAAAGGACTAAGGATATGTTTCTTGTTTGTGGGGGTGACAAAGAACTCGTCGTAAATGGTTACGTCGATGCTAGCTTTGACACTGATCTGGATGACTCTATGTCTCAAACCGGATACGTATTTATATTCAATGGTGGACCTGTCAGTTGGTGCAGTTCCAAGCAAAGCATCGTGGTGGGATCTAAATGTGAAGCGGAGTACATAGCTGATTCGGAAGCAGCAAATGAAGGAGTCTGGATGAAGGAGTCCATATCCGATCTAGGTGTAATACATAGTGCATCGGGTCCAATGAAAATCTTTTGTGACAATACTGGAGCAATTGCCTTAGCGGAGGAATCCAGATTTCACAAGAGAACCAAACACATCAAGAGACGCTTCAACTCCATCCGCGATCAAGTCAAGGAGGGAAACATAGAGATTTGCAAAATACATACGGATCTGAATGTTGCAGACCCTTTGACTAAGCCTCTTCCACGAGCAAAATATGATCAGCACCAAGACTCCATGGGTGTTAGAATCATTACAATGTAATCTAGATTATTAACTCTAGTGCAAGTGGGAGACTGAAGAAAATATGCCCTAGAGGCAATAATAAAGTTGTTATTTATATTTCCTTGTATTATGATAAATGTTTATTATTCATGCTCGAATTGTATTAACCGGAAACTTGATACATGTGTGAATACATAGACAAAACAAAGTGTCCCTAGTATGTCTCTACTTGACTAGCTTGTTAATCAAAGATTGTTAAGTTTCCTAACCATAGACATGTGATGCCATTTGATGAACGAGATCACATCATTAGGAGAATGATGTGACGGACAAGACCCACCCATTAGCTTAGCATAACAGTCGTTAAGTTTTATTGCTATTGCTTTGTTCATGACTTATACATATTCCTTTGACTATGAGATTATGCAACTCACGAATACTAGAGGAACACCTTGTGTGCTATCAAATGTCACAACGTAACTGGGTGATTATAAAGATTCTCTACAGGTGTCTCCAAAGGTGTTTGTTGGGTTGGCATAGATCCAGATTAGGATTTGTCACTCCGAGTATCGGAGAGGTATCTCTGGGCCCTCTCGGTAATGCACATTGTCGGTGTAAAAACCGGCCGATCTCGGGTAGGGGGTCCCGAACTGTGCGTCTGAGGATCAAAGGTAATAGGAGACAGTGGGGACACTATGTTTACCCAGGTTCGGGCCCTCTTAATGGAGGTAAAACCCTACTTCATGCTTGATTGTATTTGATGAGTATAGGGGTTACAAGAGTTGATCTACCTCGAGATAATGGCTAAACCCTAGATGTCTAGCCTATATGAATTCTGATAGCCTCTACGGACTAGATCCTCAGGTTTATATAGACACCCGAGGGGCCTAGGGTTGTACATAGTCGGTTTACAGAGAAAGGAAATTATACATCCGGACATTAAGTTTGCCATTCACGCATAAGAGAGTCCTACTCGGACACGGGGGAAGGACTTCTACCTTGTATCTTCATGTCCCATCAGTCCGGCCCATATCAAATAGCCCGGACACCCGAGGCCTCCTTAGTCTAGGACTCCCTCAGTAGCCCCTGAACCAGTCTTCAATGAAGATGTGTTCAACACGCGGATTATCTTTGACATTGCAAGGCGGGTTCCTTCTCCGCATACAAAGCAGTCTTCTGAACAAGAGAACTATCTCCGGCTCTATATAATAGTCACAACCCTCAACCACAAGGGTACAATACTTAATAAGGCATATCTGCTGACAACTTTTTCGGCGAAACGTCATGTCTGGCCTTTTTATTATTTTGAACTGTTTCTCCGGCCTCCCTGCTTCGTGTTTCGAGGCGCAACCTCTATTGACACGTCTTGTCAAAATAGAGATCATGCCCCAATACGGGTTTGGGTAATCCAACCGTGCCATGCGCATGGCTCCTTGGGAATAGGAGAGTTTTAAGCATAGTGGGGGGCGTTTGTTATTCACTGCCTATATAAGCGGATGAAGATCCTTCTTTTTACCCCACGCCTTCTTCCTTCCCCAGCCTTCCCATCCTCGAGCTTTAGTGCCCAAGCTTCAACCTTTCCCACTGCCCAATCCTTGCAACCATGTCTAGATCCGGCTCTGAAGGCAAGTGGGTGGCCTCCACCGCCACGGAGAAGGACATCAAGGAACTCTGGGAAGCGAAGTATTTGACCGCGGAAATCACACACATGCTCATAGCCAAAGAGCAAATCATCCCCACTCCAGAGCCTGACGAGAGGGTTGTGTTCATTCCTCACTTTCTCCGCGGACTAGGGTTTCCACTTCACCCTTTTGTCCGTGGTCAAATGTTCTGTGACGGGCTAGATTTCCATGATCTAGCCCCAAACTCCTTCCTTCACATCTCGACTACCATCGTTGTGTGTGAGGCGCTCCTCCGTATTCCCCCCCCCATTTCGGCCTATGGCTCAAAGTCTTCAATGTGAAGTCGAAGGTGGTTGACGGGCAGCACGCCGACTGTGGCGGCGCCATGGTGAGCAAACTCCCCAACACCACTTGGCCCAAAGGAGCCTTTGTGGAGACCGTGAAGGTGTGGTAGCAGGAGGGGTTCTACATCACCAAGCCCCGCGGTACCAAATGGGCGGCCGCCCCTGAATTTAGATCTGGCCCCCCTATGCGGCTCATGTCTTAGACCAACAAGGGTCTAGACTGGGGGTCGACCGACCAAGTGATGATGCTGCAAAAGTGCATCAAGAGTATGATAAAGAAGAACACTAGTCTCACCGACGTGATTCAGGTGATGCTCTTCCACCGGATCCTCCCATGTCAACGCCGACCTCTCCGCATGTGGGAGTTTAATCCGGACGGCCCCCAGACCATGCAGTGCTTTTTCGGTACAACACATGAAGAGATCTAGAAATTTCTTTTTAAAGCCCAGAAGTCGTGGCCAGAGAAGACCGAAGACATTGGTCTCGACAGTGCACATCCGGCTACTAAGGTAAGCTTCTTACCTTCGAATATAGTTTTGGTCCATAGGTCGAAGGATATTCTGAAACACCCATTACTTTATCTAGGGCTAGATAGCGAAGGCAGAGTGGGTCAGGTGTCTGGCACCGCTACCCGAAAATCCAGCCACTCCTCTATTAACGAGGATGCTGGTCACGGTGCCTCATCAGGCACCGGAGAAGAAGGCCAAGAAGAAGAGCAAGGAGGCCAAAGGTGGCCTTCGCTGTAAAGGTACTTCGGACGCCGTGTCCGGAGACACCAAAGCTCTCTCCTCCCATGAGGGAGATGAAGATGAGGAGGAGGAGGAATAAGAGAGCAGTTCTCCCCCTAAGGGAGGAAGAAGAAGAGGGCGGCCTCTACAGACCCAGGAGCGGAGGCGTCCAAGAGGGAGAAAATAACCCTCTCGGATGGTTCAGATTCAGATTCAGATGCCGAAGCCCGCCCTGAATGGTGCCCCAGGTCGAAGCCCCTGGCAGCATCGTAAGTACCCAAGGACATTATACATATGTCCAGTTGTTATGATTGTAGTTCTAACATATTTGTTTTGTGTGGCTTAGTCCAGCCCGTGATCTTCCCCAATCATCGTCTTCAGGGAATTCGCTGGAGCCAGAGATGGTGGAGAGCGAGACATCTCTACGAGCCTCCCTGCCAAATGTTATGGACGACACCGAAGTGTTGTCCCGAAAAGCCTCTCCAGGCCATGGAGAGTTGCGGGAGGCCGTCCAGATGGCGGAGAGTATAACACCTCAGCTGCCGAGAACATGAGGGAACCAACACCTTTGGAGACTGACGACGGGGGCCATGACCAATCTGGCCCCCGGCCGAACTCCATTCCAGAGACTAGTACGGCTCTGGAATCGAGCGGGCAACCCCCTTTGACGGAGGGGGGAGCGCCGACTCGACCGACAACCTCCATTAATCCGAAGGCGCCGGATACCCTGACGAAAGCACTTCGACGTGCTTTGATCGTGGAGGAGCATCATACCCTGATGGGTTTGGTGGTTGAGAAGATTCAGTCCGCCAAGAGCGGGCTGAATGAAGCCTTTACCAGCCTACTGATAGGCTTTGAGGGATGCGACGTAAGACGCCTTTTATATGAAAAAGTTTGTGCCTGTATATAGATAGTAGCCCCTGAGACTATGTTTAGTTTTGGAAAAAGCCGAACAGAGGATCAAATGAATATCACAGAAGGTGACGTACATATCTATTAAATGCACATGCTTCACTGTTTGCAGCGACCGCCCAGGCCGCTAAAGTTTCCGAGCTCAAACGGAAGCTGAAGCTGGCCGATGATGACCTCGACCATATTAACAAGCGGTTCGATGAGGCGCAAGGTACGTATTTGTATGATTGAAATTATATTCGAGTGTGGAGTTTGAAGCTAACACACTTTCTTGTGTAAATGATTTGCATGTAGTGCGGCCAAGATTGAAACTCTCAAGGGTGCCATGTCGCAAGTCCAAGAATAGGAGAGGGTGAGTAGAGCGGCTGCAGATTTAAAGGCCAAGCAGGCCACCCACCGCTAGTATGAGGAGAGAGTGACCGAAGTCGAGCAAGAGCTCAAGGACGCTGCTCGTAAGTGTGAGGCCTTGGAGGAGAAGAATAAGTCTCAAGCAGACGAACTCTCCAAGGCTCTGCAAAAGGCTAGGGAGGCGCGGACTGAGTCCCGGGCGGCCCGCGAGGAGATCAAGCAGGCTAAACATATAGCGGCTGGTAAGCCCTTTCTTTTGCAGAGTAAACTCAGCAGTCAAGAATATGCCCCGCTTACTCGATTGTGGAGTTCTCCAGATGCGTTTGTGGATCTTCCAAAGAGCGCCGCTGATGCTACGAAGTTTTCCGAGCCCAAGAGGGGAACACAACGTAGAAACTTCTAGCCGTAGTACCTGGCGCCGGAGCGTCCAACGCTATTGAACGACCAGATGATGCAGCTGGCGGAGCTGCATAGGATGTCCGGACTGGTCATGAAGGACATCATAGTCCGGTTATGGCCGGCTGAACCTATTCCTGACAACTACTTTGGCCTAGTCAAGTGGCTCGCCGACGCTCTCCCCCGAATTGAAGCTGTGAAGCGCTCCTCGAGTATTGAGGGTGCTCGGATGGCCTTTGCCCGTGTTAAGATGCATTGGGCAAAGATGAAGGCTGCCGTCGTAGCAGTTGAGGGCCCATGCGAAGGCAAGGACTGTCGCAAGACGGAGGGCTATTTTGAAGACGTCGTGGAGTGTGCCTGTTTAATAGAGGTCAATGCTCGAAGGATATTATTTTTGAATGAATGTATCTGGGCTGCCCAGACTTTTGTGTTATGAAACAAGGCTTGTGTAATATACTTGTTTGTTTATCTCAAATTATTTTCCTCCTATGTGGCCGTTTTTATATCTGAAAGTTTGCCAGTCGTCGGCTTCAGCCCCCACGTAGATACTACGGGGGTGTTCAGAATAGCACTTGACCACTCTTGACCCAATGTATTGGCCCGTAAAGGAGGTGATCGTGCGGCGAACTAGGCAATCAAACTATGCGGCTTTATCACAAAGGGACTATGAGCTAGCCCCTGGTGCATGTGTGGCCTTCCGAACTTGGATGCTTTAGGCGTGTGACCGGGTGATTGCCAGTCCTTCGTGTAATACGGAAAACTCTCAAAAGATTTAGTAAGTCACCGGACCGCTGACCAGTTCTCGCTATATCCTGACAGTCAGTTTTCGGCTTTCTCTACTGAGGTGTTTGACCGGACTAGCCAGAAACACAATCCCAGTAGTTCTCCGTTTACTACCTTAGCCGAACAAACGGAACATAAGGTGGTAACCACAGGAGCCGGGCAACCCAACTATTGACCAAAGACATGATTCGGAGCCGATGCATATAATGCGGTGTTCGGGACGCCGAAATGTATTGTAAAAGTGTTCAAACTTTTTTGGAAAATGGATGTGGCCGGATAGAGCCCCTGGCAATTTTATGCCTAGGTGTGTATGTCAATCTGTCATTTAGACGGAATACAGATTATGAAATAAACCAATACCAAATAAGGTTGGACAAAACAATTTCCGCTATGATCTGATTAGTACGTCGAACGTGCTTGTATAGAGAATGCCATAATCATTAAGGCTATTTTACATGCCCATAATTTGAGAACAAGGGAAAGTTGTATACATGTCCTTAAAAAGAAAGGATGGTCTTAAAGATCCTTTGGGCACCCTGTCGCACGTCTGCGCCGCTTTTCACCTTGGTGTAGGATCCTTTGTGTAACGCCCTCGATGCGGCTATATCTCCCACGTGTCGAAGCATGACTTAGAGGCATAACCGCATTGAAAGCAATGTCGCAAGTGAGGTAATCTTCACACAACCCATGTAATACATAAGGGAAAGAGATACATAGCTGGCTTACAATCGCCACTTCACACAATTACATGAATAAAGCATTACATCAACCATATACAATCAAGGTCCGACTACGGAACCCAAAATAAAAGGAGACTACCCCAAATGCTACACAGATCCCCGATCGTCCCAACTGGGCTCCACCACTGATCAACTGGAAAACGGAACAACATAACGAACACGATCTTCATCGAGCTCCTCCTTGATCTTGGTTGCGTCACCTGCACAATATCATCGGCACATACAAGCTGGATTTGGAAGTATCTGTGAGTCACGGGGACTCAGCAATCTCACACCCTCGCGATCAAGACTATTTAAGCTTATAGGTAAGGTAAACGTATGATGTGGAGCTGCAGCAAGGGACTAGCATATATGGTGGCTAACATACGCAAATGAGAGCGAGAAGAGAAGGAAAAAGCACGGTCGAATAACTATGATCGAGAAGTGATCCTAGAATAACCTACGTCAAGCATTTCTCCAACATCGTGTTCACTTCCCGGACTCCGCCGGAAAGAGACCATCATGGTTACACACACGGTTGATGTATTTTACTTAAGATCAACTTCAGGTTTTCTACAACCGGACATTAACAAATTCCCTTCTGCTCATAACCATGGGCATGACTTTCGAAAGTTCAAAACCCTGCAGGGGTGTCCCAACTTAGCCCATCACAACCTCTCACGGTCAACGAAGGATATTCCTTCTCCCAAGACAATCCGATCAGACTCGGCATCCCGGTTACAAGACATCCTCGACAATGGTAAAACAAGTCCAGCAAGACCGCCCGATGTGCCGACATCCCGATAGGTGTTGCACATATCTCGTTCTCAGGGCACACCGGATAAACAATCTGTACAACTGAAACCAGCACTCAAGTTTCCCCGAGGTGGAGCTGCAAGGGGCTCTAGTTTGGACCATCACTTAGACAAGCACTGGCCCGGGGAGGGGGGGTTAAAATAAAGATGACCCTTGGGCTGGCCTAACCAAAGGAAAAAAAGTCTAGGTGGCGAATGGTAAAACCAAGGTTGGGCCTTGCTGGAGGAGTTTTATTCAAAGCGAACTGTCAAGGGGTTCCTTTTATAACCCAACCATGTAAGGAACGCAAAATCCGGGAACATAACACTGATATGACGGAAAACTAGGGCGGCAAGAGTGGAACAAAACACCAGGCATAAGGCCGAGCCTTCCACCCTTTACCAAGTATATAGATGCATTAATTAAATAAGAGATATTGTGATATCCCAACAAAATATCCATGTTCCAAACATGGAACAAGCAACAATCTTCACCTGCAACTAGCAACACTATAAGAGGGGTTGAGCAAAGCGGTAACATAGCCAAACAATGGTTTGCTAGGACAAGGTGGGTTAGAGGCTTGGCTTAGCAATGTGGGCGGCATGATAAAGCAATTGGTAGGTATCGTAGCATAGGCATAGCAAAAGAGCGAGCAACTAGCAAGCAAAGATAGAAGTGATTTCGAGGGTATGGTCATCTTGCCTGCAAGGTTCTCCGAGAAGACAAAAGCTTGAACCTCGTAAGCGTACTCAACGGGCTCCTCGAACACGAACTCGTCTCCCGGCTCTACCCAAGCAAGAATAACAAGCAAAAGTCAGGAATTTATCATCAGGAAGTAATTTTTAGAGCATGAAAACTACATGCTACAGGAACATATCATGGCAAGGCAAGGCATGTCATGAAGCTACTCAAAGCATACAACAAAAGTCCCTTAGTGACCATGAGCCAAAAGGGATCAGAAAATACAATTGCAAGCATGAGAACATAGCAAAAACATAAACAGATCCAGACTTAGTGAAAAACTGGAGCATGCAAAATAGTTAACAAGTAGGCATGTTTACGAGCTCGATGCACTCACCACAAGGAATTGCATGATAATCTAAGCATACACCCAGCAATTAGACATGGCATAGAAGCTAGACATGGCAAGAAAAACAACATAACATGCATGGATCAATAGCAACAACCTCGGCAAAATCGCTAAACATGTTAACAATCTACCAGGAACATTTTATAGAAAAAGTAGAGCTCGATTAACTTAAGATAGGGTGTTCCATAAATGCAAACAAAGACATGGATGGATAAAGCACAACAATATCTACAAAACATCCTTACTGATCATGCCCAAAAGATGCACGGATCACTAGGAAACAACATGAACATATGGCATAAAAACAATAACAGGACTAGGACTTGGAATATTTCTAAGTCCCTGAAATCAGCAACATTGAGTAAGCTACTTTGCATGCTTGTGCCAGTCACCACAAAGATCACAAAAATACATGGCATACACCCCTGTAAAGATGGCATGGCATACATCAAAACACATGTAGAGCTCAGGATCATAGCATGCACACATTAATCATGGTAAAAGTGACAGAAGTGCATTTGCTGAAACAGATCTGAAACTATCATCACACAGACCTCTTCCAATGACATTACGGGCATCAAGATGAGCTCAAATGAAAATGATGCAATGAGATGAAATGATGTGCTCGTCGAGACGAACATTTTGATATGCTACACGTACGAATCAAAGCTATGATGAGGAAGTTATGGCATGTCAAAGTATGCATAAAAAACTAGGGTTAGGAGGGAAAAAGTCAAACCCGAGATATCCAGATCTAGATCTCGCGCTTCCCGAGGTTGGCCGGGCTTCACTGTTCATCGGAGAAGGATGGGGCGGCCGGAGTGAGGGAGCTCGCCAGGGACTTGGCCGGCCGAAGTTGCGGGAAAGAGCTGCCGGCGCGGGGGAGGCATAATTCGTCGCCGGCTCGGGGTGGCGACCGGAGAGGAGTGGAGGTGGCGGCTCCCTGGCGCGGTCACCGGCGAGGCAGGCCGCGGCGGCCGGAGTGAATGGCGGCGCGCCTAGCCGGTGCGGGTGGTGTCGAGCGGCGGTGGCCTCGCAGGCCGCGGGGGCCCGAAGCGGGCTTCGCGGGCCTAGTGGCGGCGATGTGGGGTGCGCGAGGACACGTGGCGCCCCAGGATTGGCGGTGGCGGTGCATCTGGCACGGGCGGACAATGTCCGGCGGCGGAGAAGGGATTTCTAGGGTTTCGGGGAGAGGAGATCCGAAATTTCGGGGATGGACCTATATATAGAGGTAGATAGAGCTAGGAAGCTCCAAATGAGGTGCGGTTTGCGGCCACGCAATCGTGATCGAATGATGTAGATGATAGGAGGGGTTTAGGTGGGTTTTGGGCCACATTGGAAGGGTGTTGGGCTGCAACGCACACGAGGCCTTTTCGGTCCCTTGGTTAACCGTTGGAGTATCAAACAAAGTCCAAATGGCACGAAAGTTGACAGGCGGTCTACTGGTAGTAAACTAAGGCCGCATGACAAGTCTCAGTCCAATCCGAAAATGTTTAACACACGCACACGAAAAGAGGTAGAAAGGGACACCGGAGGACATAGGAGCGCGGGAATGCAAAACGGACAACGGGAAAAATGCTCAGATGCATGAGACGAAAATGAATGCAAATGCGATGCACATGATGACATGATATGAGATGCATGACACACAAGAAAAGACAAGGCAACAACAGCGAATAACTGGAAGACACCTGGCACATCGGTCTCGGGGCGTTACAACACTCCACCACTATGAGAGTATCTCGTCTCGAGATCTAGAATGGCACCGGAGGGAAAACGGAAGAGAAAGAGAAGAGGTAAAACTAAGTTGCTTCTTTGACCAATGAGTGAAACCAAAGAACCTTGAAAAGGTTGAGAAAATTGAAAGAAAGAAAGCAACGGAGAAGAAACAAAGTTGAAAACACTTCGTTAGTAAAGAGGAACAAGGAAGAACAACTTTGGGCAGCACTCCGATTGAAAAAAAAGGAATTGAATAAGAACTTGATATGATGAGAAGGTACTTGATGAAATCAACAACACACTGCCTTCGGAACTATTGGAAGAATGGCACAAGGGGTAAGAACAATTTTAGATAGCACTCTGGTTAAATGGATAAGCAAAGGAAAGGAAAATGATCTTGACAAAACAAGAAGATGGGTTGAAGAGAGCAACATCACAATGCCTCCGGAACGAAAGAATAGAAGACAGATAATTGAAATAAAAGAATGGAGACGAAAATGCCAACTTCTGCCACAAAAGAGGTTGAAAAGGCATCCTTAGGAGAAGGGTCGAACAGAGATGTTGGAAAACCAGCAATGAAGAGAACAAGGTTGTAGTGGGCTTATGGAGAACATCTCAAAACTAAGAAGTGAAATTCTGCCACTACCGGAAACAATAGATTGGATTGATATGAACAAGAAGACGAGGAACTTGTTCACCGGAAGGATAAATGAAGAACTTGGGTCATTTATAAGCACGATAGATAGAAACAATCCTTAGGGAAGGCTTTAGGTGAAACATGACACCAGATAACTCCAACGAAGAGGTTGGTGGATTTAAAATACCTCATTCTTAACAACATGTGAATCATGAAACCAAAACTCAAATTATCAAGAATGACATAACACCACCTCAAAAGATAAGATAGAACAAATTGGACTTCGGAATGCAAGATGAAGAAAACTAGAAGTATAGCTTGGCGGATCATAGCTTCGAGAGAAAACCTGAGGACAATTAAAGAATGAAAGGAATCCTTGACGAACCACGATGTAGAGCCTCCATGAAGAACTCCAGTAATAAAAGAATGATCAAAAGGAAGTGAAGGATGCAAAGAATAAGAATGAAGCCTTGCAATGATTAAATGGAGCTTTGCAACGAGATAAGTGAAAATTTGGAACTCCAGATTAAATAAAAGCATCTCGAACCGATAATTTGATGAGCCTCCGGAATAAATAATTAAATCATTTGGGTGAATCAAGAATAATAATTATGTTATGCTCATCCTTCACCAATTTAAATTGATGACAAGGAGCGGATTTGACATACTACTTATTCTCGTAGAAAGGATTAAGATAGATATAGCACAAACTTGAGAAAAGACTTCAACGAACCACCGTTAGCATATGGAAAGCACAAATGAATTGATATGAAAACCCATGAACAGAAGTCTTGAACGAACCACCATAAGAATTGAAAATGAATGAAGAAGAGACAAGGAAACACCGGGAAGAATTAGAGAACTAATGAAGATACTTGAGAGAGTTTAGGTACCAGTGAAACGAAGAGATCATGAACTGATTAGAGAATACTTGAATGATGCACCGGTAAGATTTAGAGAAAGAGAGCTGAAAGCTGAGAATGAATACTTCTGAGGTGATGGGATCCGGATGATCAAACTTAAAAGACTCCTCAATTGCTCCGGATGGGTGAAAAGAATTCTCACAATCGAAAACAATTATGAGAGGAAGACAACAAGCTAGAACCATGAATCTTGAAGAGAATGGATAAGATTGAGAGCAAATCTTCTTCGGTCTTCAACCGCAGAGAATGACGATGATAAAGACCACCATGAATTGTTGAGATACTCCGGGATAAAGACTAGAAAGGTTGAACCAATGATGAAAAGAATTTGGAAGATCTTGGAGAAAGACATTTGACTGATGATAAATCATTCTTATGTCAAACTTTGAAAGATTACAGAATAGCTCCGGTAAAATAAGAAGAGTCAGGTAAGATCCTGGGAAAAGACCTGTGGGTTAGGTCCCACTCAAAAGACACACCGTTGAAGAGGTTTCTTGAAAAGAAATATTGCACCAGTTGAATTAAATGACTTGAATGAGATACCATCCTCGAAAGAGTTTGAATGAATGTTAAGTGGAAACACGAATCTTCGAGATACCTTGAGCACTCCAGAACAATTGAATAGAGAGAGGTGAATATCAGGAGCACCGGCATGAGAAGGTATTTGCAACTAGGAAAAAGATATGATCAGTAACACTTGAATTGAAACCACCGGAGAAGAAAAAGAATGATGAATGACGAACTAGAAGCTCCATTAGAATCTTCATGAGAATCACCGGATACGAACATTGACGAAAAATAATGGAGAGACTTCACAAGAATAAAAGGATACTTGATTAAGACATCGGATTCCTTGAAGAAAAGGGGTGGGTGGGTGGGAAAAACAAAGGCAATTTGGAGACCGATGAAACACACACCGTTGAGAAGAACTGATACTTGATCTAGCGGATGTTGGAATGATCGGATCCACTAGAAGAGAGACACACCGGTTGAAAAGGATTGACATGACAATCTCGGTTATCATGAAGGATTGGTATTCACATCGGAGTATGAGAACACCATTTAGGAAAGGTATGGAATCAACACTTGACATTGAAGCAACTCGAATACCACAACTCAAAACAAAAACAAGGATTGGCTTGCAGAATAAGCCAGAACAAACATATGATAGAGATTTCGTCCGAAGTTTTCGTGGTGGGGCCTACATGGGCTTGATCGTACAACACCATCATGTACAAGGCAGTGCACATGACATACGAAGCGTCCCTGAGTCAGCATAGCCAAGGACTCTTTAAGACACAACGAGACCACTGTAAAACCAACTGTGGATAGGCGGACCACTAGACATCGAACCCCAATTTGATATCATACATCTGTCGGAAAGATATCCTAGGAGCTACTTGAATTCCCACTTATAAACTCCCGAGCCTTTCCGGTTATGCAATCAGGTGTTGGGGATACAGGGGAAGCATAATATCTCACCCAAAACTAGCAAATCCTACATCCAGCTGTATCCATCCTTCAACACATAACCAAGAAACCTTCGGAAATCGTTTACCTCAACCTTCGAAAAGCATCCGTTATACGAGTTATGTCTATACTCCTGAACTCCCGCCCCAGTACTGGGTGGTGTCGAGGTTATCTCACCAACAACTGCATAAAAGAGATTTTCGATGTCGGCGAAAAAACTCAGGTATTCCAGAACTGCAACGATCAAATTGTGACGACAACACCTCGGAGCTCAACTCCCCGGGACACTGCCACAACCCCTAAATGTCAGGAGGCACCAAGAACAATGTTCTCGTCACAAAACCATCGGAACGATTCCAAGATACCCGCCTGATCCTAAATTTCTTTTAGTGAAATTTGAGAAGAGAAGAGTCAAAACTCTACGTCAGGATGCCTCACCAGAGTGACGAAGGGACTGAGGAGTAAAAAGAATCCTACTCCCCGATATATATAATCCTAAATGACTCAAAACATTTTTCTAGACTCAACAACGCCAATGATTCGATCAAGCAGGGGACTCCTAAGGTCGGGGAAGGCTCTGATTACCAACTTCTAACGCCCTTGATGCGGCTATATCTCCCACGTGTCGAAGCACGACTTAGAGGCATAACCGCATTGAAAGCAATGTCGCAACTGAGGTAATCTTCACACAACCCATGTAATACATAAGGGAAAGAGATACATAGCTGGCTTACAATCGCCACTTCACACAATTACATGAATAAAGCATTACATCAACCGGATACAATCAAGGTCCGACTACGGAACCCAAAATAAAAGAAGACTACCCCAAATGCTACACAGACCCCCGATCGTCCCAACTGGGCTCCACTACTGATCAACTGGAAAACGGAACAACATAATGAACACGATCTTCATCGAGCTCCTCCTTGAGCTCGGTTGCATCACCTGCACAATATCATCGGCACCTGCAAGCTGGTTTTGGAAGTATCTGTGAGTCACGGGGACTCAATAATCTCACACCCTCGCGGTCAAGACTATTTAAGCATATCGGTAAGGTAAAGGTATGATGTGGAGCTGCAGCAAGCTACTAGCATATATGGTGGCTAACATACGCAAATGAGAGCGAGAACTGAAGGCAAAAGCACGGTCGAATAACTATGATCAAGAAGTGATCCTAGAACAACCTACGTCAAGCATTACTCCAACACCTGTTCACTTCCCGGACTCCGCCGGAAAGAGACCATCACGGTTACACAAACGGTTGATGTATTTTAATTAAGGTCAACTTCAGGTTTTCTACAACCGGACATTAACAAATTTCCATCCGCCCATAACCGCGGGCACGGCTTTCGAAAGTTCAAAACCCTGAAGTGGTGTCCCAACTTAGCCCATCACAACCTCTCACGGTTAATGAAGGATATTCCTTCTCCCAAGACAATCCGATCAGACTCGGCATCCCGGTTACAAGACATCCTCGACAATGGTAAAACAAGTCCAGCAAGACTGCCCGATGCACCGACATCCCGATAGGAGCTGCACATATCTCATTCTCAGGGCACACCGGATAAGCAATCCGTACAACTAAAACCAGCCCTCGAGTTTCCCCGAGGTGGCGCTGCAAGGGGCTCTAGTTTGGACCAACACTTAGACAAGCACTGGCCCGAGGGGGTTAAAATAAAGATGACCCTTGGGCTGGCCTAACCCAAGGAAAAAAAGGCTAGGTGGCGAATGGTAAAACCAAGGTTGGGCCTTGGTGGAGGAGTTTTATTCAAAGCAAACTGTCAAGGGGTTCCCATTATAACCCAACCGTGTAAGGAACGCAAAATCCGGGAACATAACACCGATATGACGGAAAACTAGGGCGGCAAGAGTGGAACAAAACACCAGGCATAAGGCCGAGCCTTCCACCCTTTACCAAGTATATATATGCATTAATTAAATAATAGATATTGTGATATCCCAACAAAATATCCATGTTCCAAACATGGAACAAGCTCCAATCTTCACCTGCAACTAGCAACGCTATAAGAGGGGCTGAGGAAAGTGGTAACATAGCCAAACAACGGTTTGCTAGGACAAGGTGGGTTAGAGGCTTGGCTTAGCAATGTGGGAGGCATGATAAATCAAGTGGTAGGTATAGTAGCATAGGTATAGCAAAAGAGTGAGCAACTAGCAAGCAAAGATAGAAGTGATTTCGAGGGTATGGTCATCTTGCCTGCAAGGTTCTCCGAGAAGACGAAAGCTTGAACCTCGTTAGCGTACTCAATGGGCTTCTCGAACACGAACTCATCTCGCGGCTCTACCCAAGCAAGAACAACAAGCAAAAGGAACACAATCAACCACGTGCAATGCTTAAACAACATGATGCAAACATGGTATGATATGCGGGATGCGGTATGTGATGCATATGCAAGATTTGGAAAGGAATGATTGAACCTGGCCTGAACTTGGAAATCCAAGAGTGCCACTGAAAAGGGGAGGTGATTTCGGTTGAAATCGATATAAAGATCACTGGAATCGGATGCACGGTTTGGAAATGGCAAGCAAAACAAATATGGCACCGGTCTGCGATAATCAGCACGAGACCATCGAAATGCATCAAGAACAACATGCTACTGCACCCAAACATAGCAACAAAATACATGGCAGGGATCCACTCATGATTCTTGACAAAAGATGAACACTGAGCTACAACTAATTCACTCATTAATAGGTTCAAACAAGCATGGCAAAAGTGCAAATGATATCAGGTTCCAGACTTAGTGAAATTATCAACAAGTCAGGAATTTATCATCAGGAAGCAATCTTTACAGCATGAAAACTACATGCTACGGTAACATATCATGGCAAGGCAAGGCATGGCATGAAGCTACTCAAAGCATAAAACAAAAGTCCCTTAGTGACCATGAGCTAAAAGGGATCATAAAATACAATTAACAAGTAGGCATGTTTACGAGCTTGATGCACTCACCACGAGGCATTGCATGATAATCTAAGCATACACCCAGCAATTAGACATGGCATAGAAGCTAGACATGGCAAGAACAACAACATAGCATGCACGGATCAATAGCAACAACCTCGGCAAAATTGCTAAACATGTTAACAATCTGCCAGGAACATTTTATAGCAAAAGTAGAGCTCGATTGACTCAAGCTAGGTTGCTCCATAAATTTAAAAAAGACATGGATGGATAGAGCACAACAATATCTACAAAACATCCTTACTGATCATGCCCAAAATATGCACGAATCATTAGGAAACAACATGAACATATGGCATAAAAACAATATCAGGACAAGGACTTAGAATATTTCTAAGTCCCTGAAATCAGCAACATTTAGTAAGCTACTTTGCATGCTTGTGCTAGTCACCAAAAAGATCACAAAAATACATGGCATACACCCCTGTAAAGATGGCATGGCATACATCAAAACACATGTAGAGCTCAGGATCATAGCATGCACACATTAATCATGGCAAAAATAACAAAAGTGCATTTGCTGAAACAGATCTGAAACTATCATCACATAGCCCTCTTCCAACGACATTTCGGGCATCAAGATGAGCTCAAATGAAAATGATGCAATGATGTGCTCATCGAGATGGACATTTTGATATGCTACACCCACGAATCGGAGCTACGATGAGGAAGTTATGGCATGTCAAAGTATGCATAAAAAACTAGGGTTAGGAGGGAAAAGTCAACCCCGAGATCTCCAGATCCAGATCTGGATCTCGCGCTTCCGGAGGATGGCCAGGCTTCACTGTTCACCGGAGAAGGACGGGGCGGCTGGAGTGAGGGAGCTCGCCGGGGACTTGGCCGGCCGGAATTGCGGGAAGGAGCTGCCGGCGCGGGGGAGGCGGAGCTCGTCGCCGGCTCGGGGCGGCGACCGGATAGGAGTGGAGGCGGCGGCTCCCTGGCATGGTCGCCGGCGAGGCAGGCCGTGCGGCGGAGATGAGCGCAGGCTGGCGGCGCGGGCGGCGCGCCTGGCCGGTGCGGGTGGCGTCGGGCGGCGGTGGCCTCGCATGCCGCGGGGGGCCGAAGCGGGCTTCGCGGGCCTGGCGGCGATGTGGGGCATGAGGGGACGCATGGCACCCCAGGATTGGCGGCAGCGGTGCATCCGGCGCGGGCGGACAATGTCCGGCGGCGGAGAAGGGATTTCTAGGATTTCGGGGAGAAGAGATCCGAAATTTCGGGGATGGACCTATATATAGATGTAGAGAGAGCTAGGAAGCTCCAAATGAGGTGCGGTTTGCGGCCACGCGATCATGATCGAATGATCTAGATGATAGAAGGGGTTAGGTGGGTTTTGGGCCACTTTGGAAGGGTGTTGGGCTGCAACACACACAAGGCCTTTTTGGTCCCTCGGTTAACCGTTGGAGTATCAAACGAAGTCCAAATGGCACGAAACTTGACAGGCGGTCTACCGGTAGTAAACCATGGCTGCATGACAAGTCTCGGTCCAATCCGAAAACTATTAACACCCGCACACGAAAATAGGTAGAAAGGGACACCGGAGGACATGGAGCGCGGGAATGCAAAACGGAGAATGGGAAAAATGCTCGGATGCATGAGACGAACATGAATGCAAATGCGATGCACATGATGACATGATATGAGATGCATGACACACAAGAAAAGACAAGGCAACAACAATGAATAACTGGATGACACCTGGCACATCGGTCTCGGGGCGTTACACTTTGAGAGGATCAACGATCGAGTATACATAAGGGGCCTGGAAAAGGGGCCCTTGGTACCATCGAAAAGTGATTTGGGTTTTGAAGAACCTGAAAAATAAAAAGGAAAAAGGAAAAAAAAGGAAGAACATGAAGGTCCGAATAGGGTCGAGCCATATTGTGGACTTTGTCCTTAGTGTGCCTCCGTCCTTGCCGATGGTATTTTTAGTCCATAATTATTTTCGCGCGGTACATTTGCCGCGATTAAGTGGGGGTATTGACGGAGGTCAGATTGCTAATCTAGTTCTGGGAGAACCAGACTGTCGTTCTACAGGGTAGACCGAACTCTTTTGACAGTGTCGGGGGGCTTGATGGCCGATGAAGTTTTGGCTTGATAAGGCCACCCAACACCTCTGCTGCGAGGGCCGCAGTATGCTCCTTGGTATGGAGGGAGCGCTCCATGTTTCCATTGACTGTTATAACACAGCGTGGTCCGAGCATCTTGAGCTTTAGATAGGCATAACGCGGGACTGCATTGGAGCAGGCGAAAGCGGTTCGTCCGAGCAGTGCATGATAACCATTGCGGAAGGGGACGATGTCGAAGATGACATCTTCGCTTCGGAAGTTATCTCGTGACCCAAAGACTACCTCCAGCGTTATTGACCCTGTGCAGCAGGCCTCTACGCCAGGTATTACTCCTTTAGAGGTGGTTTGAGTGGGCTTGATTCTTGAAAGATCAATGCCCATTTTGCGGACTGTTTCCTGATAAAGCAGGTTAAGATTGCTGCCGCCATCCATGAGGACTCGTGTGAGATGGAGTCCATCAATGATTGGATCAAGACCAATGCTGCCGAGCCTCCATGATGGATACTGGTCGGATCTTCTCTGCAGTCAAAAGTGATCGGCTAGGCCGACCATGGGTTGAATTTTGGGGCGACTGGCTCTATGGCGTAAATGTCCCTTAGTGCGTGCTTGCGCTCTCGCTTGGGGATGTGAGTGACATAGATCATATTCACTGTTTTTACCTCGGGGGAAATTTCTTTTGCCCACTGTATTTGTTGGGCGAGGCTCGTCGTCATCCTCGCTAGGCGGCCCTTTCCCCTTATGTTTGGTGTTTAGCTTACCGACCTGTTTAAGGACCCATCAATTTATGTTGTTATGATTGGCAGGCTTGTCAGGGGTGCCATGAATCTGGCAAGGCCGATCTAGTATTCTGTCCAAACTGGATGGACCATCTTTTTTTCCTTTGAATGGCTTCTTCTGCTGACCGGGTTTAGAGCCACTGAATCTGGCGTTGACCGCTGTGTCTTCGGTATCTTCATTGTTGCTTCGACGCTTGTGTTTGTTGCATCGTGGCCTGCCGTTACCATCTCTTGCTTCGAAAGTGCCAGGGTCGCTGGTGCTATTGCTTCTAGGAGCTAGCGAACTATGTTCTCCCACACAAAAGCGGGTCATGAGTGCGGTGAGAGGTGCCATGGACTTCGGCTTTTCTTGGCCGAGGTGTCGGGCGAGCCACTCATCATGAACGTTGTGCTTGAAGGCCGCGAGGGCTTCATCGTCCGGACAATCGATGATTTGGTTCTTTTTAATTGAGAACCTGGTCCAGAGTTTGCGGGCTTACTGTCCGGGTTGCTGGACTATGTGACTGAGGTCATCGGCGTCCGGAGGCCGGACATAGGTACCTTGGAAGTTGTCTCTAAAGGCATCTTCCAAATCTTCCCAGCTACCAATAGAGTTCTCTGGGAGGCTATTTAGCCAGTGTCGTGCTGGTCCTTTCAGTTTTAAGGGAAGGAATTTGATGGTGTGGAGATCGTCACTGCAGGCCATGTGGATATGGAGAAGGAAATCTTCAATCCATACCGCGGGATCTGTCGTGCCGTCGTATGATTTGATGTTTACGAGTTTAAACCCTTCTGGGAAATGGTTCTTGCTGGGAACGCGGTAATTTCAAAAAAATTCTTACGCACATGCAAGATCTATCATGGTGATGCAGAGCAACGAGAGGGGAGAGTGTAGTCCACGTACCCTTGTAGACCGTAAGTGGAAGCGTTATGACAACGCGGTTGATGTAGTCGTACGTCTTCATGATCCGACCGATCCTAGTACCGAAAGTATGGCACCTCCATGATCTGCACACATTTGGCTCGGTGATGTCCCATGAACTCTCGATCCAGCTGAGTGTCGAGGGAGAGCTTCGCCAGCACGACGGTGTGATGACGGTGATGATGAAGTTACCAGCGCAAGGCTTCGCCTAAGCATTATGACGATATGACCGAGGTGGATTATGGTGGAGGGGGGCACTGCACACGGCTAAGACAGTTGCCTCTTGTGTGTTCTACGGTGCCCCTACCCCCGTATATAAAGGAGCAAGGGGGGAGGCAGGCCGGCCCTAGGGAGCGCCAAGGAGGGGAGGAATCCTCGTCATAGTATGAGTAGGATTCCTCCTTTCTTAGTCCTACTAGGAGGGGAAGGAAGGAGTGGGAGAGGGGAAGGAAAGGGGGTGCCACCCCCTCCTAGTCCAATTCAGACTCAAGGGGGAGGGGGCACGCGGCCTGCCCTGGCAGCCCATCTCTCTCTCCACTAAGGCCCATCTAGGCCCACTAGTTCCTCCCCCCCCCCCCCCCCGTGGGGGGGGGGGGGTTCCGGTAACCCTCCGACGCTCCAGTTTTCTCCGAAATCACCTGGAACACTTCCGGTGTCCGAATATAGCCATCCAATATATCAATATTTATGTCTCGACCATTTCAAGACTCCTCATCATGTCCGTGATCATATCTGGGACTCCGAACAACCTTCGATACATCAAAACACATAAACTCATAATACCGATTGTCACCGAACGTTAAGCGTGCGGACCCTACGGGTTCGAGAACTATGTAGACATGACCGAGACACGTCTCCGGTCAATAACCAATAGCGGAACCTAGATGTTCATATTGCCTCCTACATATTCTACGAAGATCTTTATCAGTCAAACTGCATAACAACATACGTCGTTCCTTTTGTCATCGGCATGTTACTTGCCCGAGATTTGATCATCAGTATCCCGATACGTAGTTCAATCTCGTTACCGGCAAGTCTCTTTACTCATTCCGTAATGCAACATCCTGTAACTAACTCATTAGTCACATTGCTTGCAAGGCTTATAGTGATGTGCATTACCGAGAGGGCCCAAAGATACCTCTCCAATACACGGAGTGACAAATCCTAATCTCGATCTATGCCAACTCAACAAACACCATCGGAGACACCTGTAGAGCATCTTTATAGTCACCCTGTTACGTTGTGACATTTGATAGCAGACTAAGTGTTCCTCCAGTATTCAGGAGTTGCATAATCTCATAGTCATAGGAACATGTATAAGTTACGAAGAAAGCAATAGCACTAAACTAAACGATCATCCTGCTAAGCTAACGGATGGGTCAAGTCAATCACATCATTCTATAATGATGTGATCCCTTTCATCAAATGACAACTCTTTGTCCATGGCTAGGAAACTTAACCATCTCTGATTAACGAGCTAGTCAAGTAGAGGCATACTAGTGACACTCTGTTTGTCTATGTATTCACACATGTACCAAGTTTCCAGTTAATACAATTTTAGCATGAATAATAAACATTTATCATGATATAAGGAAATATAAATAACAACTTTATTATTGCCTCTATGGCATATTTCCTTCAGTGCTGCATTACCTCGTCGGTAAAGCATAAGGGGTGTGCGGCGCCTCTGTATCGGGCAACATCACGACATAGTTCGGATGACATCCATATGCGGTTTTCGGCCCTGGTGAGGTTATGCCTATCGCGCCAAGACTGACTGTCGTCTTCTCGTGTTGGGGCACGCCCCTTGATCCATAGATTAATCTTGTTTGGCCCGCTCTATTGCTCAGGTCTTGTCGTAAGTTGTAGGTCCATCCTGGAGCCACCGTCTCTCTGCCCTTACGGCGAGGTGGTGCGGGTTGGTGTTTGGCGTAGGTGGCCGCTTTATCTCGCCCACGTGGTGGTCGGTCTGGTTCATCAGCATGGCCATGTTTTGATGGTATTGGCTCGAAGGCCTCGTCGTCGAATTATGGCAGTAGCCGACTCTTTGGATAACTCTTTGTTGGTCATTGTAGGCCATATTATTCGGTAGCTAGGACCTGGGTAAATCTGTTGTTGAGTGTATCCTGTTCGGCCTAGAGCCGTTGTTGATGCTTTTTAAGGCTTCTTGCAGTGGCGATTAGTTGGTGCTTAAAGCGATCATGCTCGAGGGGCTCCTCTGGCGCGATGAAATCTTTGTTGCCGAGGCTGAAATTATCCTCAGAGAGCGGTAGATTGTTAGTATCTTCTGAATCCTCATTCCCGACCGGATCATCGGGGTTAACTTGCCCCTCCTCCACATCATCCTGTTCGGATGTGGGCTCGACGGGGGCTTTAGGGTCTTCGACGTCCTCTGGAGTGTTATCTTCTTCGGTGCCGGTGTTACTGTCTTTGCCACGACGTGATTTTGAGCGGCGTCGCTGACGTCGACGCTTCGGTGGTGCCTCAATCCTTCCTGTCTGCACTGTCATCCTCTTTGGGTGTATCCACCATATACATGTCGTATGTGGAGGTGGCTTTCAAATGTCCCGTAAACGACGGGTCTTGGCCTTGTGCGTCTCCGACATCCTCGTCCATGCCGTTGATGTCTTCGGAGGTGTAATCCAGCATGTCGGTTAAGTCCTCGACGGTGGTTGTGAAGTGGGTGGTGGGTGGGACGTAAAATTCCCTGCTCCTAGCCCCTAGTCCGGGCTGGGCATAGTTTGGAGGCGATTCCTCTGTAATGGTGAGGGACCACATTAAGTCTAGAGACTCGTTTAAGACCAAGGGCTAGATGAGGAAATGAGAGTCCGCGGGGCTGGCCAGGGCAAAGGCCTCCTGGCCACGCTTGCTGGGTGCGGGCTTCGAGAGTTTGGAGCTAGATTCCAGGGGCGATGTAACGCCCCGAGACCGATGTGCCAGGTGTCCTCTAGTTATTCGTTGTTGTTGCATTGTCATTGCTTGCGTGTCATGCATCTCATATCATGTCATCATGTGCATTTCATTTGCATACGTGTTCGTCTCATGCATTCGAGCATTTTTTCCCGTTGTCCGTTTTGCATTCCGGCGCTCCTATCTCCTCCGGTGGTCCTTTCTACCTTCCTTTCGTGTGTGGGGGTTAAAAATTTCCGGATTGGACTGAGACTTGCCAATCGGCCTTGGTTTACTACTGGTAGACCGCCTGTCAAGTTTCGTACCATTTGGACTTCGTTTGATACTCCAACGGTTAACCAAAGGACCGAGAAGGCCTCGTGTGTGTTGCAGTCCAACACCCTTCCAATTTGGCCCAAAACCCACCAAAAACCTCCTCCATCATCTCGGTCGTTCGATCACGATCGCGTGGCCGCAAACCGCACCTCATTTGGAGCTCCCTAGCTCGCTCTACCTCTATAAATAGACCTCCTCCCGAAATTTTCGGATCTCTCCACCTCTAACCCTAGAAAACTCGCTCTTCCGCCGGCCGGACATGTCCGTTTCCGGCCGGACAACGTCCGCCGCCTCCGCTGCCCAACCAGGAGCCGCCAAGTGGCATCCCGGTGCCCACCGCCGCCGCGGCCCGCGAGGCCCGCCGCAGGCCCTCCCGGGCCTGAGGTGACCGCCGCCCGCCTGCCTCTCCGCGCGCCGCCTGGGTCGTCCGCCGCGCGCCGCCGCCGCTGGGATGCTCCGCCGCCCGCCGGCGCGGCTCCTCATCGCCGCGCCATTCGGCCACCGCCGCCCCGTTTTCCCGTGCGCCGCCGCCCGCGAAGAGCTCTGCCTCGCCGCTCCTTCGGATCCCTGCCGCGACACGAGTTCGCCGGAGGAGCACCTCGCCGGAGTTCGCGCCACCTCGCCGGAGATTCGGTCCGGCCAGATCTAGACCGGGGTGGACCAGATCCACCAACCCCGCCATCCAAACGCCTCCTCGCGTCCCGGATCTCGCCATACCGCACCACCTCGTCCGCCCGTTGACTTTTCGCGGAGGTATAAATTTCACTAAGTCCCCGAAATTTCCAGATTCAAATTGCCATGTTCATCGTGCCGTAACTTTGCGTCCGTAGATCCGTTTTGGGCATATAGCATATCGAAATGTTCGCCTCAGAGAGTACATCATTTCATCTCATTGCATCATTTTCATTTGAGTTCATCTTGATGCCCAAAATGTTCGCCTCAGAGGTGATATCCATGTATTTTTGTGATGTGTGTGATGACTAGCACAAGCTTGCAACGTGGTGCATTCGTTAATGCTGATTTCAGGGACTTAGCAATTCCACTGTCCTAGATCTGTTTATATCAATATGCCATATGTTCATGTTGTTTCCTAGTGATCCGTGCCTCTTTTGAGGATGATCAGTAAGGATGATTTGTTAATCTTGTAGTGCTCTATCCATCCATGTCTTTATTTGCAATGATGGAGCACCCTAGCTTGAGTCAATCGAGCTCTACTTTTGCCATTTCGTGAATCTGGGCAGATTGTCTACTTGTTAGCGATTTTGTCGGGGATGTTGTAGTTGATCCGTGCATGCTATGTTATTGTTCTTGCCCTTTCTAGCTTTTATAAGGTGTATTCTTGATGGGTGTATGTTTAGATTGTCATGCCTTGCTCTGTAGTGAGTGCATCGAGCTCGTAAACATGCCTACTTGATATCTGTTTTGCATGCTCCAGTTTTTCACTAAGTCTGTGATCTGTTTATGTTGTTGCCATGTTCACATGCTTGCAATTGTATTTTCTGATCCCTTTTGGCTCAAGGCCACTAAGGGACTTTTGTTAAGCTCTTTGAGTAGCTCCATTCCATGCTTTTATTTGCCATGTTCAGGCCCTGTAGCATATAGTTTTCATGCTCCAAAGTGTGCTACCTGATCTAAAATTCCAGACAAGTGTTAATTTCACTAAGTCTGAGATTTGCTTACCAATTGCATTTTTCCATGCTTGTTTGAACCTGTTAATGGATGAATTGGCCGTAGCTTAGTGTTCCTATTTTGTTAAGCATCATGATTGGATCCCTGCCATGTATTTTGATGCCATGGTTGGGTGTTGTAGCATGTTCATCTTGTTGCATTTAGATGGCTATTTGCTGTAAATCGCAGACCAGTGCCATATTTGTTTTGCTTGCCATTTCCAAATAGTGTCTCCGATTCCGGTGTTCTTTATATCGAATTCAAGCGAAATCATCTTACCTTTCCAGTGGCACACTTGGATTTCCAAGTTGAGGCCAGGTTCAATCATTCCTTGTCAAATCATGCATATGCATCGCATACTGCATCCCGGATACCATACCATGTTCCTGTGTTAGTTGTTTACTATGTTGTGTGCTTCCTTTCTGGTGTTTGCTTCTTCGGGTTGGTTCCGGTAACGTCGCGTGTGTGAGGACCCGTTTGACTATGTCCGTTTGTCTTCTTCATGGACTCGTCCTTCTTCCTTGCGGTATTTCAGGCAAGATGATCATACCCTCGAAATCACTTCTATCTTTGCTTGCTAGATGCTCGCTCTTTTGCTATGCCTATGCTGCGATACATACCACTTGTTTATCATGCCTCCCATATTTTTGAACCAAGCCTCTAACCCACCTTGTCCTAGCAAACCGTTGATTAGCTATGTTACCACTTCGCTCAGCCCCTCTTATAGCGTTGTTAGTTGCAGGTGAAGATTGAAGTATTGTTCCTCGGTGGAACATGGAGATGTTGTTCCTTGTTGGAACATGTTTACTTGTTGGGATATCACAATATATCTTATTTAATTAATGCATCTATATACTTGGTAAAGGGTGGAAGGCTCGACGTTATGCCTGGTGTTTTGTTCCACTCTTGCCGCTCTAGTTTCCGTCATATCGGTGTTATGTTCCCAGATTTTGCGTTCCTTACGCGGTTGGGTTATAATGGGAACCCCTTGATAGTTCGCTTTGAATAAAACTCCTCCAGCAAGGCCCAACCTTGGTTTTACCATTCGCCACCTAGCCTCTTTTTCCCTTGCGTTAGGCCAGCCCAAGGGTCATCTTATTTTAACCCCCCCGGGCCAGTGCTTCTCTAAGTGTTGGTCCAACCCAGAGCACCGTGCAGGGCCATCCCTCGGAAACTTGGGTTGCATCGGCTCCTGTATGCTTAGCTTATCCGGTGTGCCCTGAGAACGAGATATTTGCAGCTCCTATTGGGATTTGTCGGCATAGCGGGTGGTCTTGCTGGACTTGTTTTACCATTGTCGAGGATGTCTTGTAACCGAGATTCCGAGTCTGATCGGGTCTTCCTGCTAGAAGGAGTATCCTTCGTTGACCGTGAGAGCTTGTGATGGGCTAAGTTGGGACACCCCTGCAGGGTTATGAACTTTCCAAAGTCGTGGCCGCGGTTATGGGCAGATGGGAATTTGTTAATGTCCGGTTGTAGAAAACCTGAAGTTGACCTTAATTAAAATACATCAACCGCGTGTGTAACCATGATGGTCTCTTCTCGGCGGAGTCTGGGAAGTGAACACGGTGTTGGAGTTATGCTTGACGTAGGTTGTTCTAGGATCACTTCTTGATCATACTTTTATTGACCGTGCTTTGCCTTCTCTTTTCGCTCTCATTTGCGTATGTTAGCCACCATATGTGCTAGTTGCTTGCTGCAGCTCCACCTCATACTTTTACCTTACCCATAAGCTTAAATAGTCTTGATCGCGAGGGTGTGAGATTGCTGAGTCCCCGTGACTCACAGATACTTCCACAACTAGCTTGCAGGTGCCGTTGAGTCCGTGCAGATGACACAACCAAGCTCAAGGAGGAGCTTGATGAAGATCTTGTCCTTTGTGTTGTTTTGTTCTAGTTGATCAGTAGTGGAGCCCAGTTGGGGTCGACCGGGGACTGTGTCGCATTTGGGGTTCTTCTTTTATTTTGGTTCCGTAGTCGGACCTTGAGTGTATTTGGATGATGTAATGCTTTATTCATGTATTTGTATGAAGTGGCGATTGTAAGCCAACTACGTATCTTTTCCCCTTATTGTATTACATGGGTTGTTTGCGAAGATTACCTCACTTGCGACATTGCTTTCAATGCGGTTATGCCTCTAAGTCGTGCTTCGACATGTGGGAGATATAGCCGCATCGAGGGCGTTACAGGCGAGTCCGGCCTTTCCATAATAGGGGGAACCCAGCCTGACTCCGGGCTGGCCGAAGACAAAATTGCCTCCGGATCCGATTGTGAGTTTTGTAGTTGAGAGTCTGGCGGGCTTCAAACTCCCATCTTCGAACCCAGCTGTTTGCTCCGGATCTAAGGCCAGAGCGGTGGTCGGGGCCGTGAACCCTTCGAAGATCAAATCTCCTCGGATATTAGCGACATAATTTAGGTTCCCGAAACTGATCTGATGACCAGGGATGTAGCTGTCGATCTATTCAAGGTGACCAATTGAGTTGGCACGCAGAACGAAGCCGCCAAACACAAAAATCTGGTCGGGGAAGAAAGTTTCCCTGGAAACTGCATCGTTGTTGACAATCGAATGGGCCATCGAACCTTCTGTTGACGGTACAGTGGAACTCTCAATGAAAGCACCAATGTCGGTGTCAAAACCGGCCGACCTTGGGTAGGGGGTCCCGAACTGTGCGTCTGAGGATCGAAGGCAACAAGAGACAATGGGGACACGGTGTTTACCCAGGTTCGGGCCCTCTTAATGGAGATAAAACCCTGCGTCCTGCTTGATTGTATTTGATGAGTATAGGGGTTACAAGAGTTGATCTACCTCGAGATCGTAATGGCTAAACCCTAGATGTGTAGCCTATATGAATTCTGATAGCCTCTACGGACAAAACCCTCAGGTTTATATAGACACTGGAGGGGCCTAGGGTTGTACAGAGTCAATTTATAGAGAAAGGAAATTATACATTCAAACATTAAGCTTGGCATCCATGCATAAGTGAGTCCTACGCAGACACGGGGGAATGTCTTCTACCTTGTATCTTCACGGCCCATCAGTCCGGCTCATATCAAATAGCCCGGACACCCGAGGCCCCTTAGTCCAGGACTCCCTCACACATCATGATAAGCATTGCAAGCAATGTGACTAATGAGTTAGTTGCGGGATGATGCATTACGGAACGAGTAAAGAGACTTGCCGGTAACGAGATTGAACTAGGTATGAAGATACCAATAATCGAATCTCGGCCAAGTAACATACCGATGACAAAGGGAATGACGTATGTTGTCATTGCGATTTGACCGATAAAGATCTTCATAGAATATGTAGGAACCAATATTGATCGGAGTTGTGTCTCGGTGATGTCTACATAGTTCTCGAACCCGTAGGGTTCGCACGCTTAATGTTCAATGACGATTTGTATTATGAGTTATGTGTTTTGGTGACCGAAGATTGTTCGGAGTTCCGGATGAGATCACGGACATGATAGGAGTCTCGAAATGGTCAAGAGGTAAATATTGATATATTGGACGATAGTATTGGGACACCGGAATGGTTCCGACGTGTTTCGGGTTTTTATCGGAGTACCGGGGGGGGGGGGGGGGGGGTTATCGAAACCCCCGAGGGAAAGATAGCGGCCATATGGGCCATAGAGGGGAGGGGAGGCAGCCCACAAGGGGTGACACGCGCCCCCCCATGGGGAGTCCGAATTGGACAAGGGAGGGGGCGTGACCCCCCTTTCCTTGTCCTCCTCCTACTCCTTCCCCCTTCCCCTTCTGTACAAGGAAAGGGGGGCGAATTTGACTAGGGGTCCAAGTGGGACTCCTCCCACTTGGCGCACCCTAGGCCGTCCTCCTCCCCTCTCCCTCCTTTATATACAGGGGTAGGGGGAACCTCTAGGCACATCAATTATTTCTTAGCCGTGTGCGGTGCCCCCCTCCACCATTTACTCCTCCGATCATATTGCCATAGTGCTTAGGCGAAGCCCTGCACGGATCACATCACCATCACAGTCACCACGCCGCCGTGCTGGCGAAACTCTCCCTCGGCACTTTTCTAGATCAAGAGTTCGAGGGGCGTCATCGAGCTGAATGTGTGCAGAACTCGGAGGTGTCATACGTTTAGTGCTTGATCAGTTGAATCGAGAAGACGTTCGACTACATCAACTGTGTTAAGCTAAAGCTTCCGCTTTCGGTCTACGAGGGTACATGGACACACTCTCTGCCTCTCGTTGCTATGCATCTCCTAGATAGATCTTGCGTGATTGTAGGATTTTTTTGAAACTGCATGCTTCATTCCCCAATAGCGTTTGCATTTCATACAATAAAGCGACAACCGTAAGCCTCGTGCGAGTTGTCGATAACTTCTATAGAAACATGATCATCTCATACAATAACATATATCACATCATGTCTTGACCATATCCCATCACATCATGCCCTGCAAAAACAAGTTAGACGTCCTCTACTTTGTTGTTGCAAGTTTTATGTGGCTGCTACAGGCTTCTAGTAAGAACCGTTCTTACCTACGCATCAAAACTAGAACGGTGATTTATCAAGTTTGTTGTTTTAACCAACAACAAGGACCGGCCGCAATCAAATTCGATTCGACTAAAGTTGGAGAAACAGACACCCGCCAGCCACCTTTATGCAAAACTAGTTGCATGTTTGTTAGTGGAACCAGTCTCATGAACATAGTCATGTAAGGTTGGTCCGGGCCGCTTCATCCAACAATACCGGTGAATCAAAATAAGTCATTGGTGGTAAGCCTTATGATGATCACCATCCACAACTCTTTGTGTTCTAATCGTGCATATCATCTACGCATAGACCTGGCTCGGATGCCACTGTTCGGAAACGTAGCATGCAATTTCAAAAAAATTCCTATGCTCACGCAAGATCTATCTAGGAGATGCATAGCAACGAGAGGGAGAGAGTGTGTCCATGTACTCTCGTAGACCAAAAGAGGAAGCATTTGACAACGCAGTTGATGTGGTCGAACTTCTTTTCGTTCTGACCGATCAAGCACCAAACATATGACACCTCCGAGTTCTGCACACGTTCAGCTTGATGACGTCCCTCAAACTCTTGATCCAGCAAAGTGTCGAGGGAGAGTTTCGTCAGCATGACGGTGTGGTGATGGTGATGGTGAAGTGATCCACGCAGGGCTTCACCTAAGCACTACGTGAATATGACCGCAGGCGTAAACTGTGGAGGTGGGGGGGGGGGTGCCGCACATGGCTAACAGATGTTGTGTGTTCTAGCGGTGCCCCCCTCATATATATAGGTTGGAGGGAAGGAGAGGCAGCCAAGGGGGTGCCCCAAGTAAGAGGAATCCTATTTGAGCGCCTCCCAATTCGGCCTCCCCCTTTCCATATTCATCCGGAGGGGGAAGGAAGGAGTAGGGAGGAGAGAAGGAAGGGGGAGGTCGAATCCCTCCCCTTCCTTTCTATCTTCTCCTCTTTCCTTCCCCCTTATTTTGGCCTACATGGGGCGCACCAGCCCCCTAGGGGCTGGTTTGTCCCCTTCTTGGCCCATTAGGCCCATGTAGTTGCCAGGGGTGATGCCCGGAACCCCTTCCGGTGATCCGATATGTACCCGGTACCCCCAGAACACTTCTAGTGTCCGAATATCATCGTCCTATATATGAATCTTTACCTCTCATCCGGGACTCCGAACAACATTGGGTCACCAAATCACATAACTCATATAATACAAAATCGTCATCGAGCGTTAAGCATGCAGACCCTACGGTTTCGAGAACTATGTAGACATGACCGAGACACCTCTCCGGTCAACAACCAATACTGGAACCTAGATGCTCATATTGGTTCCCACATATTCTACAAAGATCTTTATCGGTCGTACCGTAATGACAACATACGTTTATTCCCTTTGTCATCGGTATGTTACTTGCGCAACTGTGTTGTCAAACGCTTCCGCTTAGTACATGCATGCCCGAGATTCAATCGTCGGTATCTTCATACCTAGTTCAATCTCATTACCAGCAAGTCTCTTTATTCGTTCCTTAATACATCATCCCGCAACTAACTCATTAGTCACATTGCTTGCAAGGCTTATTATGATGTGCATTACCGAGAGGGCCCAGAGATACCTCTTTGATACTCGGAGTGACAAATCCTAATCTCGATCTATGCCAACCCAACAAACACCTTCAGAGATACCTATAGAGCATCTTTATAATCACCCAGTTACGTTGTGATATTTGATAGCACACAAGGTATTCCTCCGGTATCTGGGAGTTGCATAATCTCATAGTCAAAGGAATATGTATTTGACATGAAGAAAGCAATAGCAATAAAATTGAACGACCAACATGCTAAGCTAACATATGGGTCTTGTCCATCACATCATTCTCCTAATGATGTGATCCCATTCATCAAATGACAACACATGTCTATGGTTAGGAAACTTAACCATCTTTGATTAATGAGCTAGTCTAGTAGAGGCTTACATGGGACACTATGTTTTGTCTATGTATCCACACATGTATCAAGTTTCCGGTTAATACAATTCTAGCATGAATAATAAACATTTATCATGATATAAGGAAATATAAAATAACAACTTTATTATTGCCTATAGGTCATATTTCCTTAAGTGTTAGGCAACCAGCGGTGTCAAATAAACTCTGAAGATTGAGTAAAGCGATGGCCAGGGGGAACGCATGTATACACGGGGTAGAAATATGTGGAGCTAGGAAGGCTTAAATATTTGGTAGGAAAAGATTAGCAATAATCAATTCAGAGATGCAATGTTGAATAAATGTTCAACGACATCACTGTGCTGTTCTTAGGCTAGAGCGTACTAGAGACGCGAGCCTAGAACACTAATACGGTCATGGCGTAGCACAACTAGCATCAACAAATGATATGAAGCATCTCTGGACAGCAAGATAAAAGTGAAGATCACAATAGCAGTAAAGATAATGATGTGAAACAACTGACAAGTAGGATATACCAAAAACTTTCTCTTCAACTTTCCACTGGAAAAGTTTGTGCCAATTTTGTGATAATTTTTCTCAAGAATGGCACTCACTCAAGCTTTTAGATGCAAAAAGAATAACTCAATTCCGAGTTGATATGAGGATTCAAAAAATTCTAAAACTAGCCTGAAAAACTGGAACAAGCTATGTTTGCAAACTTCGGAGGGCAAAAAGACCTATTTAGAAGCCGATTTGGAGGTGTCAAATATTGAACTACCTTCGGCAACTACTTAGGTGCGGCTCATCGCTAGCTTTAATTTGAGTACTCACGAAGTCAAAACGGACTTCATATGAGGAAGATATGCCTATTTTACTGAACAGTGCACAAAACAGATTCCAATCCGAATTCAGCTAAGAGATTGACTCTATATAGATCCAAATTTTGTTTTTTCTTCTCTCTTTTTTTCCTCACACCTTTTTTTCTTTTTCTTTCTCTCCTTTTTTCTCTCTGACTTCTTTCTCTCTCTTTTTTTCTCTGTCTTTTTTCTTTCCCTCTTTCCAAAACAAACTAGATAAGATGTAGATTTGATCAAGCGAAGATGTGAACGGCCTCAACTATGATTATGACAATGAAAGTTCAGCAGTAAGTGGTGGAAATTGATGGATGAGATGGTGGATAGCGGAAGGAATAATGATGCAGCGGCGGCGTGACTAATGTGAATAGAACTCGAAACTCTATGCGAAATAGACACTAAGACCAGCAACTCGACACAACGATGCAACCGATAAAATGCAAACAATGAAAAGAAAATTTCAAAGGCTCAGACTGGCTTGGACAAAGGATAAACATATCTAACTTTTTTGTGTTGCTTTTTCTTGGACAATAGGTAAAAAATCTAATCTAAGGAAAACTGGAAATTCTCACTGAGCAACCTGAAAACTGATACCACTTAATAGAGGCGAGGGTGTCCCGATTTTTCGATGAGATTATAACTATCGATTTGGTGGAGATGACTTTGACGATCCAACTACAAACATGCAACGACGTTGTGCCTTAGCAATCGCTAAACCAACTCCGAGAGGTTATTGACCATGCCAGAGCATGAGCAACCTGAACACGAAGGTCTATTCTGGCAAGCAATCGAAGAACAACCAAGAATATGATAAAGCAATATGAATATTGCGAATATAGATGAAGTGTTGATAAAACTGGGGATCCGGAAGCGGTCTTGGTCTGGTCTTGGACACAAACGAAGTACAAGAAGTTGCGTTGGCTAACTTTTAACTAAACAAATCCCAAGGAAAAAGCTACTAGATGGATCTACTTATATAGGAGCAAGGGGTGACGGCTAATAAGGTGGGAGGATGTCCCAAGGCAGCCAAAAACTAACCCTAGGTCATACAAGGCTCATGGGCCCAAGTGGAGGTGATGCAACACCTTTGGACTTGTAGTTTGACTCGGATTCTGCTGCAGCATCAGATTGTCTTGTCGATAACTCAACGCCGCAGAAGAATTTGAAGTTGAATCTAATTGGGTTGGAAAAATCATGAAATCTACTTTCCAACAAAAAAAGAATCACCCAATTCGGAGTCCGTATGAAAGAGTTTTGGCGTTTTGAGTCAGGTATGTCTGTGTAGTCCGAATCTGAATCCAGAACATGAGGGACTTGGACTCTATCTTCTCTTGGCCCAAAAAAGACGTGAGAAGACTTTTTGAACAACACATAAACTTCTCTTTTTCCCATATCTTCATATGTGGATTGTACAAATGTCCCATACACCTGCAATTAGACATGGCACAAAAGTTTGTGAAGTATTTTGTCCTGGATGACATATATAAATTATTGGATAGTTTGCATTAGAAATCAGCTCACAAATATACATGTATGCAATATTTTTGGTCGTATCCAAGGTAGTCATTTCTTTATCAACAAGTGTGAGCTGCCTCGGGAGAGCTCAATGGCCGAAGGGTTCTTTGGGTTCCACCCCTCTCTACGGTGGAGACTAACCTATATTTATAGTGGCCTTGGTCCTCTTCCCTCACAGCTTAGGCGGGAAGGGATACCTCAATAGCCAATTAGATAGGGGACAAGAGTACACCTTATCCTGAGTAAAGGTGGTCTTCGCCTGTCAAGCTTCTGGTCATGACGCAGCGGTGGGCTCGGTGATGACCTCCGTTCTGCCGAGCTAGTGGTCTTGGTCTTGTTGCACTAGAACATAAACCTTTGGGGGGGATTTCTTGGGAACTCGCGTACATCCTTCTCTCCTTAGCACCAAAGAGGAAACTGTCCTCTCCTGCGCCGCTGGCACCCGCCTGGCCTTAGTCGTCATGCACTACAAAAAAAGACACATACGTGACATTTTGGGCCGAATGGATTTTTTTCTATCATGCTTATGACACTTCTATGATGATAATTGTGACAAAACCTGGTATCATTATAGATGTGCCGGGCTCGTACTTCTATGACAAAAAATCATGACAAAAAATGGGATTTTCATCCTAGGCGGGCCGGAGACGCAGCTGCATGACATTCTTTGGTCGTCCATGACGGAAAAGACCGTGGTAGAAGCAAGGGCGAGGAAAATATTGGGGACTTCCAGGTTACAGTGGGTGATCGGGGGCCGAGTGATGCACATTTCTCTCATACACGTACACACGTGGGTGCGAGGTGTTGGGATCTAACTGAACCTGAGCGAGGCGTTCACCTACTGAACCCGAGTGATTGCTCTACAGGCTACGCATTACGGAACCCAAGTGATCAAACAATCTGGCTGTTAACTGAACCCGGTTGAGCGATTCCTTCGCTACTGCTACTAACTGAAGCTGATAGAACCTACTGCCTCTTGATGAATAGTGAGCATTGTTGGGGGGGGGGGTTGGATGAACAGTTCCCGGTGGGGGGTTGGATGAACAGGACCCCGTGGTAGAGGCCGTTGCTGCTGGATGAACAGGACCCGATCGAGCCGGTTGGGAGTGGATGAACAGGACCCCGTGGAGGGATGGATGAACGGGACCCCATGCAGGGCTGGTTGAACAGTCGCCGGTGGAGGGCTGGATGAATAGTAGCCCGTGGACAGGTGGTTGAACAGGATCCCGCGGAGACGGCTGGGTCAACAGTAGCCGGCGGAGGAGCGGTGGAGGCTGGATGAAGGAGCCCGTGGATGAACAGTCGCAGGTGGAGGCTAGAGGAGGTTGACGATGGATGAACAGTAGCCCATGGAGACTGGAGGAGGTCGACGGTGGAGATGAACAGTAGCCCGTGGAGTCCTATTTTGCGGTACGCCACACCCCTCTCGATGAACATGACCCCTGTTTCGACCATAGCACTCCAATACAATTCCGTTTCCTTCGTTTTGCGGTACGCCACACCCCTCCCGATCAAGTACAGGACCCCGTTTAGACCATAGGCACTCGAACACAAGTCCGTTTCCTCCGTTTTGCGGTACGCCAGACCCCTCCCGATGAACAGGATCCCGTTTCGACCTTGGCCGGTCGAACAAAAGGCAGTTTTCTCCGTTCTGCGGTACGCCAGGCCTTGTTTTGATCGGCTGGTCCGTCCAAGCCGATTGGCTCGCGATGAACATGACGTATTCCGTTGCCTCCCGATGAACACGACGCATTCCGTTGCCTCCCCATGAACACGACACAATTTCTCCATTCCGACCCAGCCTGCTAGCTTCCGATCAACAGGACGCCGTCGCTGCCTCTCCATGTACACAAGCCCTGGCCGTACGTATGCACGAGTAGGCGTTCGAGACCCCGCCCGTATGTACATACATGGCCATATTTACTTTCTTGCACCCTGGCTGTACGTACGTGTACACGGTATTAACGGGACTGCGTGACATGCTATGTGCGTGCAGACAGACCGATCGATCGATCGGTATGTACACAGACAACACTACGCATGCTTCGACCGGGTGGGTCCCAGCTATCAGGGAGGATAAGGACGCACTTCCTTGTGTGCGAAGATGTAGCTGGTGGGTCCCAGCAGTCAGGGGGAGAACGTTCTTTTCAAAAAATACGGTGGCCCGTCTGGTGGGTCCCTGTTGTCAGGTGGAGGAATCATTATTTTGCGTGTAATAAGGTTGCACTACCTTGCTACGGCCGTGGACCTAGCTGTCAGCCTCTCCACGCATAGTACTCTTCCGATGACCACATTGACCATGTTGACCATGCCACGCCGAGAGCACCAAGGTGAGGCCTAGGAAGGGGACGACGCGGAGCCGGGGAAGACGTGGCAGTGGATGCCCATGCGAAGAGGAGTACGAGGGTTCACTAGTTGGGCTGCAGTGTGAGGCTGCCGTCGCCGTAGAATAACAGGGGGTGTGGGTGAGTAGAGGGATGGCTTGGCCAGCAGTGGGAGTAGTAGGGGGCGGTGAGGCCTCCGCGGAAGCAGAGACGGCCACGGGAGGCAGAAGCACATGGCACGACTGGCGCTGGTTTGGGCCGCTGGAGCAAGAAGACCAGAGGTTGAAGAAGCACTACGGCCGTTGGATGGACATCATACAGTTATTGGAGCTAGAATCGTTCATATTGACCAAGTTGAGAAAGCCCTCCGTCCCTGTCAACTTAGTGGGCCCACAAGTCAGCCTCCCACTATGGCCGGTCACAGTTAGCAGGGGGAGTATTCATTTTTTGTGCGTAATAAGGAGGAACTTCCTTGTGTGTGAAGATATAGCTGGTGGGTCCGAGCTATCAGCGGGGGAACATTTTTTCATGAAATACAGAGGCCCTTCCGGTGGGTCCAAGCTGTCAGGTGGAGGAATCATTATTTTGCGCGTAGTAAGGAGGCATTTCCTTGTGTGCGGCCATGGACCCAGCTGTCAGCCTCTCCACGTATAGTCCACTTCCGATGGATGTCGTTCATTGACCACGTTAACCACGCCGCGTCGAGAGCACCAGGGCGGTGGACGACGGCGAGGCTTAGGAAGGGAATGACATGGAGCCGGGGAAGACTCGACAGTGGTTGCCCATGCGACAGGGAGTATGAGGGTTTACTGGTTCGGTTGCCGTCACTGGAAAATAACAGGAGGTGTGGCTGAGTAGAGGAATGTCTTGGCCAGTGGTGGAGTAGGGTGGGGCGGTGCGGCCTGTCCGGTAGCACAGCTGGCCACAGGAGGCGGGTGCAGGCAGTCCCACCGCCGCTGGTTTTGGCGGTTGGATCAAGAAGATCAGATATTGAAGAAGCGGCACGACCGTTGGATTAACATCTAATGGTCACTGCTGCTAGAATCATTTGTGGACTAAGTTGACAAAGCCTTTCGTACACGTCAACCTAGTAGACCCACAAGTCATCCTCCAAATCTGTCCCAAATGACACACATCCCGAAATTTCTAGCCAGATTCAAATTAATTTTAAAACTAAACATACCTTAACTTAAATCCAATGAAATTTTACCCACAGAAAAACAATGAAATTTAAAATATCAAAATCTGAGAGAAAAAGTTATTTTAGAACTAATTGCCCATTTGCTATATTTTTTCATTTTACAGCCCATTTATTATTACTTATAGCCCATTTTCTAGGAAAGCCTTAATGCATCCCTCCTCATCTTGAAAGGTTTCTGGCCCAGTAGGGCGAAGCAAGTAGGCCTACGCTGGTTATTCTGCAAAAAACAAAATAGCTGGGCTAGCCATTTTCAGAAAGGAAAAAAACAAACTGGGTTGGTCATGTGGTAAACATATGAAATAAAAGCCTAGGTTAGACGAGCCACGACTCCCACACAACCCAGTTGATACCCTTCTTCGTCCCGAAAAAACAAAATTAGTGCGCGCGCTGCTGGGTCCCTACTGTCATCCTCACAATGTACAATCATCTCCTTATTCCTCTTGGTTGTTGACCATGTTGACAACACCGGAGGGCGGCACCGCGGCAAGCGAACCACGGCAGAGGAGGATGGTGAGGCCTCGAACGGGAACGAACAGGAGCCGGGGAAGATGCGTTGAGTTTTAGGGTGCGATGTGGCCACAATGCGTGCGCTACAACATAGCCAGCCGTGGGAGGCGGGAGCAGGCAGTCCCACCGGCGCTGGTTTGACTTTGGCGGCCGGAGAAAGAAGAGGCTGAAGAAACACGACAGCCGTTGAATGTCAATCCAGTGGTCAATGTTGGCACAATCATTTGTTGAGTAAGACGACACCAAGTAGCATACTTTTTTATATATAGGAAGAAAAGAAAAACTGGGCTCCTTCGCTTGATAACATTCTCAAAACTGCGACTGTTCGATGTTGCGTCGAAACTACGAGGAAAATGCATTTGTGTGTCGTCGTCCTCCCAGGGAACGTTCGCCACATAAGTGACTAGCACCCTTGGTTTTCAACCGAGAGGTCTTGGGTTCGAGTCCCAAGAACTCTCAATTTGGTCCTCCTTCCTTCCTTGCAAAAAAGAAAGTAAATCAAAGACTTGAGAAGGCGTACAGAACAACCTAGTGTACTAGTAAAGAGACGTTCTACGTTTTAGAAAAAATAGAGACGCGCTCCAGTAGCTGGTTCGAATCCAAACCTAGACTATGACTATATATGGTGCTATGCTGCTCTGCAAGTGATGAAATTGACATATCCAATGTTCGCTTCTCCTCTTCTCTACTTACTCTGCCTAGCATCAGAAGCTCTGGCCGCAGCAACCATGTCTGCTGGCTGCTCGTCCACCTGCTCTTCGGCAGACAACAACCAGATATGCACCAGGTCGCCACCCGTACCATCGCCTGTGGGTCTCAGCACACCCACGCCGACACACGCACCACATCCGGTTGCTCATCGCAACCCGCTGCCGTTGGTGTGGTGCCACTAGTGCAAATCACGCAGAGTCATCCGTTGTGTCTCAACCACAATCCTCAACCCTGGCCGAGTCTTCTATAGATGCCCGAATCATGGGGTAATAATATGTTTAAGTGTTGTTCTGCTGCTTTCAGTTGCTGATTTTTTTAATAGTTTGGTTGATGATCTTTCTGTTTGATTCGTGCGGAAAAGGGAAGATTCATGTGATTTGTATTTCTAGGAAGTTGGTGATGTGGGGGAATGCAACTATGTTGATTATTTGGTTAGCCGACGAATCCCAATACCATCAAGTTGGGGTGTTGGACAAGTAACCGAAGGAACGACAGAAGAGGAAGATGCAAAGTAGAAGGTTAAAGATGCAGTTCTTTGATCATGGCCAAGCACCAGCTGTTGAACGACCTTGACAACAATGAGGTGATGAAAGAGATTGTGAAGATAATGGGCAAAATCGATGTGCTCTGTAGGATGATTGTCTCTTTATTTGCAATGTATGTAGAACTCGTGATGTATTCAGTGGCTATGACATGACCACTTTGCTAAAACTAGTAATGAATGAAACCTGTTTAGCAGGTTTGGCGTAGTGTTGTGAACATCTAATGATTTCTATTAACGCAAATCGGGGGGTATCCCCTTTTGCTCATAAATAAATAAATAACAGAGGCCCTTTTGCTAATAAATAAATAAATTAGCAGAGACCTGTCGGGTCAGCTTTGTTCCAATTCGAAGACGTCGAGCAAATTGCAGTCCAGCAAAAAACTATGTCATCAAATTCAAGTTTCACAGCCAAATATGAGTACAACTAAACAACAATGTCATCATGTTTTAGTCATCATACGATCACCAAACACAAATCAACATACATAACAATTGATGTTCTCAGAGCAAAATACTAAACAACATGTTCATCAAGTTTCAGTTGTCATAGCAAACACAATTTCACATAGTAGATAAAAAACGTCTTCTGACAGGCAAATACGACAAAAGCAATCTACTCATCATCCGAAGTAGCAGCGTCAACATCTTCGCCATGTGTATCAGTCTAAATCGTAATTCCCCACAGTTTCATCTTGTTCTTCATCCTCAATGTCCTCGAACATTGGCTTCTTCTTGATCAACTCTTGTATGTCCACAACACGACAGGCAATATTTTCGCCAGCTTCATTGACGTGATGGTTATCAAAGATATTAGGAACATCTGTGGAATCTTGTACATCAGGAGCAGTGTAAGCATCATCTTGTTGTGCAACTTCATTAAATGAATTCCTCTGCTCAAACCTTTGCAATACTCTCCAGTCATCGCTATGTGCAAATGTGTCTTCCAAGAAAAATATCTGTGTTGCTTGATTTGCCAAAATAAAAGGCTCATTGGTCTGGTACGCCGCCTTGACATTGATGGATTTCAAATAATCATCAGCTCTAGGTTTTGCGATCCTGGAAAACAAGTTATACCAACGACAACACAACAAAACCACACACCGATGAACCTCGAAACTGGAGATATACTGCAACTGAACAATGTCTGTTATGTTAGCATGCATTTCAGTTGTCTCTCTGCCATACGTATCCGTGCTCATGATGGCACTATTTTGTGTCTTCCTTCCTTCGTCGCGTGCAAGGGTGTTGTAGCGCACATCTCCAACAACGCAAGATTCATAATGTTTTACCCAAGTATCAGGACCCATTGCTAGTGCGTAAAGGGCATCATCAACTGCCTTCCCATCCTCCCGCATCTTCTTAACCTATGGTTAGGAAATAGACAAGCTGATCATCTTATGTACTCAATATATTAAAAAAACTGACAGTGCAATTCAAAAGCTTACATGGCTGTTGAACCATTTCGCAAATCCTGCCATAACTACTTTGTCAATGTTTGTTGGATTTTGCGGCAGTAACACCTTTTTGTAGATGGCGCACAACATAGTGATAGTGTCAAACATCTAAATATATATATGAATGTGCTGCAAGTTTAGTAGATTATGATGTATAAGCTGCAGTACTTAGCACTTACTTGATATAAGGTAGTATCTCAGGACAATTATTCGACACATACCAAACCATTTTGTCCAAATCTTTAGGTTTATCCTGTCGTCGACTCTTCCCTGTAACTCGAACAGAATAATCAAAAACATTGAGCCTGGGATTGTCTTCACCCACCTCTTTGCTAAATTGATCAGCTGTTTCAATGTATTTTGAGGAGAATGTTAACGCTTCTATAGCAATGTAGGCCTCTGCAATGGAACCCTCGGGTCTAGCTCTGTTCCTGACATAGCCCTTGAAAGTGCCTAGCCGCCTTTCAATAGGGTACATCCAGCCATACTGTACTAGACCTCTAAGTTGTGCCTCATCAGGTAGATGAACAACCAAATGCACCATCACATCAAAGAAGGATGGCGGATATATCTTCTCAAGGTCACATAGGATAGTTGGTATCTTGTCTCTAAGACGCTCCAAAGCATCTATCCTGATATGTCTACTGCAGAGTTCCCTGAAGAATTGTCCCAACACTGCAATTGCTCTGTATAAGTTAGGGTGGCCCAATCCTCTAAGGATAACAGGTAAAACCCTTTGAAGTAGGACGTGGCAGTCATGAGTTTTCAACCCTTGTACCTTGTTTCCATCTGCACTGACTCTCCTTTCAGGGTTGGAAGCAAATCCATGTGGGAATCTCACATGTGACAGGACCTCGCAGAATTCTTCTCTTTTTACCTTGTCCAAGACGTACACAGTTGGTGCCATATCCCATGGTTTACCTTCATCTTGCACCTGAAAATCCCGTCTAATACCCAGGTGTGTCAAATCAATCCTAGATTTTAAGGAATCTTTCGCCTTGCATTCAATATTAAGAAGTGTGCGGACAATGTTGTCACATATATTTTTCTCGATGTGCATCACATCAAGATTATGCCACAGATCCAAATCTTTCCAATACTCAAAGTCCCACAAAGTGGACCCACGGGTAAACAATAATCTCTCTTCTTCCATGCCACGCTTCCTTTTCCTGCTACCATTACGAGGATGGTTTCCTGATGTAATCCTGACCTTCTCTAATCCCACTTGCAACTCATCGGCGGTGAGCCTCTTTGGCGCATCACGGTTTTCCTGCTTTGCATTGAAAACATGTCTTCGGTATTTTGTAGGATGCGGCTTGTCCTTGGCAAGGAAACGGCGGTGTCCAATGTAACAGATCTTGCTAAGTATTACGTATGATAGCGGACTCCTTTCACAGGGAACACACGCATTGTAACCATGCTTCGTTCACCCTGACATAGTGCCCAAAGCCGAATAATCATGGATGCACCAAATTATAACATCATGTAGAAAGAAATCAGCTGGTGGGATGCTTGTCGGTGGGAACGACAGCTATGGGATCACTGGGATCCCTTCTACCGTCGGCGGGCACGGGGTCGTGAGGAGAGCAGGTTTAGGAGCTAGCACATGGATCATTTACCCAGGTGGGGGCCATGAGGATGCGTAAGACTCTAGTCCTGCTTTGGTGGATGTATTGAGTGTTCTTGAGCTTTTTGAACTAGCTACAGTGGTTCTGCCGTTCCAAAAAGCCAAATCCCTCTCCTGGTCGCCTCAGACCTCCTTTTATATGAAAAAGGGGTTGCCACAGTGGCACACAGGAGGTGGAAAGGCCTACAGTGCGCGAGCTTATCGCACGGCATTACGGGACAAAGTGCATTAAATGCGCTACGTAGGTGTCCATTAGCTTTATCGGGGACGGGAATGAGGCCCGTCCCGTCCGTCACCGCTCCACCTTGCTTCGACACGCACCCAGGCTAGCGATGCATGCAGCGCCATGTAGGCAGGCAAGCAGCTCAGGTGGCGCGGTGGTAGGGCCTTCATGAAGATCTGCATGCCGCCACGCAGGTGCTTGCTGATTTGGCCTGGAAGCTGCATGTTTCCACGCAGGTGCCTGCCAAGCTGGTTGGGCTGGCAGCTGCATGCGAACGGTAGCGGAGTCATCTCCTGATCCTCATCTGATCTCATATATCTATGGTCTTGACAAAGATTTGCATGCCACCACGAAGGTGCCTCCCGAGCCCTGGTCCCACATAGTTGCCTTTGGGCTCAAGGGTGGCTCGCTCTGCTGGCGTTGGGCAAGTTGCCCCAGCAATGCTCTTGCCGGGGCTGCTGAGCCGACCCTGGCAAGGGTCCTGCCGGGGGAGTCCGTGTTGCCCCCTTTGCTCTTTGTGTTTCTGGTCTTGGCCTTGCCTCTGATCTCCTTGCGCCTTTGGCTTCTCTCCCGCTTCCCTCCCCTGCCCTGCTTAGTGTGGCAGTGGGCGCGGCTCCGACCGTCCGTGCACAAGTAAAGGAGTGAAAAGGAGCGCCCCTACTTTTGTACACCGACAGGAGCCCCCGAGCCTGGGCCACACATAAGCGCGACACGTTGTTGGGCCAGGCCCAAAATGGTAGGCGGGCAGTCGGGGCGGGATTTTACCGCAGTAATTTTTTGTCCGTCGCGCTTCCCCGCGACCTGCATGCGACGTGGAGGGTCGTGCATGACGTGGGGGTCATGCGTGGGGCGGTTTCTGCACGCGTGCGTCACATCGTAGTTAATGGGAAAAGAGGCAGCCCGTGCCTTCCCCATATAAGGGAATAACCGCGGGCGCGCTGCTCATTTACCCCTGCATGTTCTCCAATCTCGGAAGCGCTACCCCTTCTCCTTCCTTCGCAAGCTTTTGCCTTTGCTCGCCGCCGCCGCATCTTTGCCGCCCTCCGTCTCGCAGCCACCATGGCTCCCAAAACCAATAACGAAGGCAAAGGAGTGGCCAAGGACGCCGGGGCGGCGGATCCGCTGGAGAGCGAGTCGGTGGCGCGGCAGACGCAGCTCGCCTACTTCCCCTCGACGGTCGACGTGTTCGAGCTCCGGGATTGCTTCAAGCCCCTGTGGGGGGCACGACGGGGGGGGGGGGGGACGACGGGGCATCCAGCCACGCACGTCCTCCCCGCCAATTACACCGAGGCCGCCCCGAATCGGTACCCGTTCTTCGTCGATTACTTTTCTTGTGGCCTTTGCCCCCCTTTCTCCGATTTCTTCAACGATATCATGCACACATTTGGCTTCCACCTTCTGGATTTCACTCCAAACGGTGTGGCGTGCATGGCTCTGTTCGCCCATCTCTGTGAGGGCTTCGTCAGAGTTCTTCCAAACACGGCGCTCTTCTGCCATTATTTTTACCCCCGCATCCAGAAGGGAGGCACCATTTCTGGTTGCGTCACCTGGATCCCAAGTTCCAAAGGGATGTAGCCGGAAGGCTCCAAGAAGGAGAGGTGGGAGGAATGGCGGGGCCGGTGGTGCTGGATTGAGGAGGACGACCCTCGAGTGTTCTGCCGGGTCCTCCAGGCGCCGCCGGTTCGCAGGAATGACTCGGGCGACGTCGACGCCCAGGAAGACAAGCTCGAGATTGCCACCACCATGATCCACCGCCTCACCGTTGCCGGGCTTACCCTGGAGATGATTGGGGCGGATTTCCTCCGCCGCCGAATCTCTCCTCTACACAACAAGGGGAGGCCGTCCTGGCTCTTCCAGAACGCGGCTGACATCATGAGGCTTCACCCCGGCCTCAATCACAACTTCACGGTAATAGGGCACGCTCACTTCTGCCAGCGGACCTTTCAGCTCGACGTGAACCGCGAAGGCTGGGCCGAGAGGGCCGGCAAGGCTGCGAAGGCCGACAAGGGCATCATGGGGCCCTTGTTTGGGTTGCCGATAGGGGTGGTCCCGCTGAGCAACAAGTTGCGCCAGACCGACATCATCGCCATGATGCCGGACTGCAACGCGCACGGCCCCATCCAAAACTGGGTCATGCCGCCAGAGGAGCAGGTGCATGAGTTCTTCAACGGCTTGGCAGAGGTGTACATCCGCAACGAGCCGCTGCTCATCCGGGACACCACTCAGGCAGAGCTAGACTATATCGCCGCCAGGGCGACGGAGGCGGAGCTCGCCAGGCAGGCCGGCAGCGCTGGCGGCATGGAGGATGAGGTCACGGCGGCCGCGGAGGAGAAGGAGCTTACCCAGTGGGTGGAATCTGCGGGGGAGGCCAGCAACACCGGCACCGGGGCTCCTCTTATTAAAGATGCGCCCGATGAGTCCTCATCGGAGGAGGAGGAGGAGGGAGAGGAGGAGGAGGAGGCCGAGGCCGTCGTCCCTCCAGCCACGGGAAGGGGGTGAGTCCTGCGGCGGGCTCGCTCCGGCGAGCCGGTTCGGCCCGGCAGGGCCGTGCAACCCCGGCAAGCCTAGGAGATGTCCGCGCGCTGAACGAGGCCCGCGACAATGAAGAGAGTGGTGAAGGCCACGGTGGCGAAGAAAAAAACATCTGCCTCTTCTTCATCTAAGCATGCTCAGACGCCACCTCCTTCCCCTCCTCTGGCAGACATTGACGCAGAGGTCACCTTTGACTTCGGGTCCCTCAGCCCAAGGAGGAAGAGGAAGGCAGTAGAGGAGGAGGAGGAGGACGAGTGAGCTTTTTGTTCCCTTCCCCCTTTCTGTCGACTTCGTCTCCTCAATTGTGCTGCTTATCTTGAATTGTTTTCATTTTTGCAGGGAAGTGGAGACGCTGGCCGAAAGGGTGAGGAGGGCCAGGTCTTCGGCGGGCAGCCAGCCCCCGGCAGTCACCTCGAAGGCACAGCTGGTGGTGGTGAGCAGTCCGGACAGCAGCCCCCGACGTAGCCCCCAGCGTAAGTTCACCACTCACTCCCTGTCGAGGTGTGTTGGGGGCATGATCCCATGGTGCTGACCTTGCCGTGATTGTAGGAGGAGGCCAGCAGCAGGAGGAGCCGCAGAGGGCTATCCCCAACACACCACCCCCATCGACCACACCGCCCCAAGGGGCGTTTCCAGCAAGGGCGCCAAGCATCGAGCCCATGCACACGGAGGAGGAGGAGGAGAACTCAGGCGCTGGTGGCTTCGCCTCGGCACCAAATGTTGGCGGGGAGAGGACCTCTGCTTCCCAGCCCGGCACGGGTAAGCCACTTGCCTTGCATCCATGCCTTTTCCTTTTCTGTTCTTGGCTTCACCTTAACCCCTTCTCGGTATCCAGGTCCTTCTTTGGTGGATCCAAAGAACATAGATACCGTCATCGAGGATGTTGCCAAGGACGCCGCGGCGGAGGCCGACAAGATCGCTGCCGAGGAGGCCGCCAGGGGCGCTGCTGAAGATGCCACCAAGGGGCCCACCGGGGAGCCCGGCAAGGCTACTGCCGAGGAGGCCGGCAAGGGGCTTGCCGGGGAGGCCGGCAAGGCCGCTGCCGAGGAGGAGGTGGTGGATGACCAGCCTTCCTCCTCTGCTGCCTCTGGCTCCGGCAGGTACCTGAGGGTGAGCGACGACCTTTTCGTCCACCTCCCAGGGTCGTTGAGCTCTAGGGTGCCCATCGAGGGAGAGGTGTTTGACGAAGAGGTGCTTGCCGCCGCCGAGCTCAAGGTTGTTGACGAGCCGAGCGCTGGTGGCGATGGTTCTCAGGAGGAGTGGCTTCTCCAGGCCATGGGTGCCAACTTCCGGAAGCTCCAGGCGCTCCACCGTGCCTGCCTGGACAAGGCCAAGTCCAGGACGACAATGATGGACAAGGCGGAGGCGGACCTCAAGGTACACATTGCCGAGACGCAGACTTGGTTCCGCCAAGCTTGTGAGGAGCTGAAGGCCGCCCAGGGCGAGCTGGCCAAGCACGAGGTGGAGCTTACCATGAAGTGGTCCGACATTGAGAAGGCCCAGGAGACGGCAGAGAACTTGGCCGCCGCAGCCGAGGCAACTCGAGCCCAGCACCAGGCCGCGCTGAACTCCCAGGAGGAGGACCTTGCCACGCGTGAGGAGAAGCTTGCCGCAATGCTCTGTGGCAAGGATGAAGAGGTGGAGAACCTCGTCGTGGAGCGGACCCAGGAGCTGGAGTAGAGGCACAGGGAGGCACTCAATGCCCAGGCTGAGGTCCATGCCGACAAGATGAAGGAGCTGGAGGTGGAGCGGGACAAGCTGAAAAACCAGGTCCTGACGCTGTACAAGGAGAAGGACATGCTCAACAATGCTCTGACAGAGGCGCAGAGTGCGGTCCTCAGCAGGGCTGGGGAGCTCTTCGAGGCCAACAACTCCATCAAAGACCTCAAGCTGAAGCTGGAGGGTCTCAAGGGGATGTTGTCGGGGAGCAAGGCCCGGGAGGAGACCCTGACCAAGAATCTGGAGACCGAGAAGCAGCCGCGGAAGAACGACGCCCTCACCCACAAGGAGCATGTGGAGGGTGAGAACCGCTGGCTCAATCGCCTCGCCGCCGTTTCCGACAAGGCCACGACGCAGCTGGCTACCATGGGGATGCCGAATGTGAGGTTCTCCCCTGAGCCGAACTTGAGCGCCAACTGCAGCGTGACCCTGTTCTTTGAGAGGGTTGTCGGTGCCTTGGAGCGGCTTTATGCCAACCGGGCGGCCTCTCTGGCCGATGAGGCCCAGAGGCTTTGCCAGGGTGCCATTACCAAGGTTCTCACCAAGATGGTGTACTGGAACCCCAACCTCGACTTCGACACCGCGCTGGACAGCTTGCCGGCAGGTGTGGACCTCGCGGCGCTCAAGGAGCGTATCAAGCCAATCATCAGCCGCATCGGTGGAATCGAGAGGATAGAGGGCCATCACCGAGATTAGGCACCCTGTCTCCCACTGCCACTGCAGGTTCATGACCAAGACAGTTTTTATCTTTAGTTAGAACCATAGAAACAATTGATGTAATATAACTTTGTAGCACTTTTGGTACGATGCATGTTATCTTCATGTTCGACCTCCCCTTTGTATGTTTACCCTACGTTAAATGGGTAGGCTTGCCGGCGCGTAAACCCAGGGCGATACCTTGAGGATGGATCCCCAATGGCCTGCTGGGTGCGCTTGTTGCCGAGCGAACCACCCTATCACTCTCAACGCGGCCGCTCGAACTGTCGAGCTTGACTCGAGTCAGAATGGAGAGAGTTGCCAATTGCGGAAGGCTACTCTGCCACTCTCGACGCGGCCGCTTGAGCTGTTGAGCGGACTCGAAACAGAACAAGGGCGTTGCCAATTACGGAGGGGCCTCTTTGCGTGCATGCTTTCATACATAGGGCAGGACCTTAGAGGATAATAACCTCATATATAAAAAGGAAATTCCTTAAAGTTTCGTATGACTTAGCTTTCCTGTCACCGCACTGGTGTCCTTCGCGCTTGCAGGCAGCTTCGTTTCCTTGGTCGTCTTCCCCTACCTGGAGCGCCAAAGATGTCGGTGGGAACGACACCTATGGGATCACTGGGATCCCTTCTACGGTCGGCGGGCGCGGGGTCATGAGGAGAGCAGGTTTAGGAGCTAGCACACGGATCATTTACCCAGGTTTGGGTTGCGAGGATGCGTAAGACCCTAGTCCCAATTTGGTGGATGTATTGAGTGTTCTTGATCTTTTTGAACTAGCTACGGTGGCTGTGCCGTTCCAAAAAGCCGAATCCCTCTCTTGGTCGCCTCGGTCCTCCTTTTATAGGAAAAAGGGGTTGCCAGAGTGGCACGCAGGAGGTGGAAAGACCTACAGTGCGCGAGCTTATCGCACGGCATTATGGGACAAAGTGCATTAAATGCGCTACATAGGTGTCCATTAGTTTTATCGGGGACGGGAACGAGGCCCGTCCCATCTGTCGCCGCTCCGCCTCGCTTCGGCACACGCCCAGGCTAGCGATGCATGCAACGCCATGTAGGCAGGCAAGCAGCTGAGGTGGCGCGATGGTAGGGCCTTCATGAAGATTTGCATGCCTCCACATAGGTGCTTGCTGATTTGGCCTGGAAGTTGCATGTTGCCACGCAGGTGCCTGCCCAGCTGGTTTGGCTGGCAGCTGCATGCGAACGGTGGCGGAGTCTTGGCTGGTGCGGGCCTGGCAGTGGCCCTGCTGGCGTCCTCGGCAAGGGCCTTCCCGGGGGCCCGGCAAGGGTCTTGCCGTGGTGTCGTAGTCGTCCCCGGCAAGACGCTTGCCGAGGGTCTTGTGGATTTCCTTGGCGAGGACCCCACCGAGGGTCGTCTTCTCCTGATCCTCATCTGATCTCATATATCTATGGTCTTGACAAAGATTTGCATGCCACCACGGAGGTGCCTCCCAAGCCCTGGTCCTACGTAGTTGTCGATGGCATTCGGAACCTTTGGGCTCAAGGGTGGCTCGCTCTACTGGCGTTGTGCAATTTGCCCCGGCAAGGGTCCTGCCGGGGGAGTCCGCCTTGCCCCCTTTACTCTTTGTGTTTTTGGTCTTGGCGTTGCCTCTGATCACCTTGCGCCTTTGGCTTCTCTCCGGCTTCCCTCCCCTGCCCTGCTTAGTGTGGATGTGGGCGCGGCTCCGACCGTATGTGCAGAAGTAAAGGGGTGAAAAGGAGCGCCTCTACTTTTGTACACCGACACTGTTATATAGGTCTCGAGTGTGAACACCCCTCCATAGTTGTTGAAGTTCCTCCACAAGAGGCTCCTTGAATAAATCAAAATCCTTTCCAGGACTTTTTGGAACTGGGATGATCAAGGCCATCATGTAGTTTGATTCTTTGGTGCAGACATTTGGAGGTATGTTGTAAGGGATAACAAGCACTGGCCACATGCTATATGTGGCGCTCTAGTGGCCAAATCGGTTAAATCCATCTGAAGCTACACCAAGTCTAATGTTTCTTGGGTCATCAACAAACTGTTTGTTTTTCTAATCAAAGCTTTTCCATTCAATACCATGAGATGGATGGATCATTACATTCTGATCTCTGTACTCCTGGTTCCTAGAATGCTACAATAGATCCTCTCTTGTTTCAGCATCATGAAACAACCTCTACAATCTTGGTATAATTGGAAAATGTCTCAGAACATTATGAGGAGTCCTCTTCATAGCATCACCATCTTTCCATCTTGATGATCTGCATTTCAGGCATTCACTTAAGTTGGCATAATTCTTCCGGAACATAACACAATTATTCTTACAAACATGGATCATATCATATCATATCCAATTCCAACTGCACGAAGGAAATTCTTCATTTTACTGTAGGTGTGTGGCAGCTCAGATGCATCTGGGAAAAATTTGCGGAAGGCTCTGCTCAGATGTCTTCACCTGAAGAAAGGTGACCATAGCTGAGAATACTGACAACTTATTTCCTAGAGTGACAGCCACGTTGCATTGTTCCAACATGCGGGCCGACTATTTTTCTTCTGCAGGTGAAAGTTCATGAAATGCAAGCATTTCGTAGCATTGTTTCAATGTTGGTCAAATTCGCTGGCTCCGCCACCACCACCTCCTCCTCCTCTTCCACCTGAGCATCAGGCAGATCAAGATGGTGATCTGCTGCTTCCACATAGTCAGTAACATTGACGTTCATAGCTTCACCATGATGAACCCACCTAGTATATGTGACCGACGTCCCATACAAGTGTTGTTGATTTTGCACAGTTGACCGGGGTCTTGTAACTGAATTCATACAACCGCTACACGGGCAGAGCACATCTGATTTCGGATCATCGTACTCAGCTCTAATAAAGTTCATGAAGTTTTCAACCCCCTCGACATATGCGGCAGAGAATCTTCGAGCAGATGTTATCCAAGTCATGTCCACCTGTTAGACATACAATTAGTTCTTCTACTAGATATTACAGGAAAAACATATATGTTTTTTTATGAAGTCTAAAAAAATACCTAGGTCGATGTCTAAATCTTTGGCAAGATATTTGGACAAGCAGATCTAAGTAAAGAAATATATGTAAAGCTAATTCAGCAAATAGATTTGAGTGCTAAATTATGGCAGGATGTTTCAGCAGTCAATGAGGCCAAGCACACAACCATCAAACTATCGAAGGCCATCTCAGCAACAAAGATCGAGTATAAAACGGTGTAGAGCTATTTCACCTAATAGATTGACTACTAGACCATGGAAATCTACGTCACAATAAATATATGGCAGGATATTTTAGCAACTAATCGGGCTTGGCATGCCATCTCAGCTAAGCAGATTGAGAGTAGAACAGGGCAAGGAGGCTTCTTAAGCGGAGCATATTGACTGTAAACTACTTCGGCAAATAGTGAGATTAACAACGTCTATCAGCTAACATTCGGTGCTACACCGACATGCACGGGGCCTCAGTCTAGAATGCGCGTACCATGGGAGAAACTAACCGCCGTGCTTCTCCACACGAACGTCGCTAGCCGTGGCGGTGCTGACCGCTGCGCGTCTCCACAAGAATGTCGCCAGCGGTGGAGGCGCGGCTAGAGGACGGCAGTCTACGAGAGCGTACTGTGGGAGAGAGAGGATCGATATGCGTCCCCTCGACGAACAGCAACATCGACGTATCGGCGCGGCGGGGAAGGCGGCTTTGGCAGAGCAAATGGAGTGGAGGGGGCCGGGAGAGGGGGTTTGGGGAATATTATTGGCTAGTTGGCCGAAGGGCGGATGAATTTGGGATTTGGGGGGAATTTTTGGGGGGGATTTTTGTGCGGTGGGCGGGGGGAGTTTGACGCATGGTCGGTTTCTTCAAGTGCAGTCCCACGTGTCAGTGAAGAGGTAAGCCGAAGCGCGTTCCGTTTGCGTGAGCCGTGTGCAGGACTAAATGTGTGTAGGGTGCAATGCGACCGCGACATGGGTGCTGTGAGTGTACCGCCTTTTTCCTTTTAAACTTGGTGCTTCGCCCCCTAAAAAAAACTTGGTGCTTCGCGCGATCCATCGATACTACTACTAGTAACCCGGTAATCCCAACTAAAACGATGGGGTCGGGTCTTTTCCCACGCGATATGCTGGGAGGTTGGCTTAGTTGGGTTTTTTAGGACGAGTACTGCTACACCTATGTAATCCCAGTTACATAATTAACGTAATGTGGAACGTGTGAGCTGTTGATTGTAGATTGGGGGAGGGAGGGGCCCACCACCATGAAAATCAGGGAGGAGAGGGAGATAGGCAATTTACGTTAACCCTTTCGTAGGTTCCCGTAGATGTAGAAAGATGTGAAATGCGTGAATGTGTAGTGGACGTACTATTGGAGTGCCTAAGATAAACTATGTATGTAGACCCTATGTGTTTATTTACTTCGCATGTTAGATTTGTCTCGGGTCAAACCTTCTAAGTTTATACACACAAAAATGAATCATCATTCCATATAATCCTACAATATATCTTACTATTATTGTGAAAGTTCATATACACCAAACGAGATTAATGCAAGCACTGTAGATTTTCATTACATTTCGAACATTTATAGGATAGAAAAATAAAAAAAAACCCGACCCTTAACCTATTCTATGGCGGCGACCGACGTCCTCCATCTGTGATCTCCATGTACGGGGGCGGGGTTCAAGACCCGTGAAGTGAAGGTGCGGTCTCTAGCGAGGAAGAGTAGAACACAGGAGACGGACCGGCCAGTTGGCACACCATGCCCTGCCGCCTCCCATGCCCTTCTCATCCTCGGAGGAGTCCCCGACCTTGGCTGTGCCAGACGTTGGATGGCGGCAAGTAGGACGCGTGGCTGACGGTGCTCCCGTCGTCAGCCGCCAGCGTGGACACCGCTTATGTGGTCACGTCCGCGTCCGGCTACGCCACTATTGCATCGCGAGTGGTGACTTGAGCGAGGGCGGTGACCTTGAGCTTCATCCCCAAAGACAAGCTCTCCCACAAAGCGTCCGCTTTCGTGGTCATGGCGGATGTGGGGCCAGGTAGCAGGACGAAGCACTATGGTGTGGAGTTTAGTTGGGCGTTGCCGCTTTAAGTAGCGCATTCTAGTGAGGCCAAGCGTTCAGGTGCATCATTAAGTCACCGGAGTTGGTTCCTCGGGCACCGAGCCTCTTAACAACGGCATACGGACGGACGGCGTGAATGCGGGCAGCTGGCGCCAGCTGGGAACACACCATGTGATGGTGCGAGGAACGAGGGTTTTTGGTGTGCCAGGGTAGTCAGTTGTGGTCGTGGCAACGTTGGAGACGCCCTTTGCTCACATGCAATCCCCACATGTCATGGAAAAAGCAAGATGACCCGTCATGGTCTCATGTCCTGGGGATACAGTTGGCCATGCTACACCACTCTGCGGATGCGTCACAGCGCACGCGCACTGCGGCACCTCGTGCATCCTCGACGAGCCGGGTGTTGATCTGCTGGTCGTGCCACAACGCTAATGCCACCCTCGGCACACTGAAGCCGACCGTGTCCACTGATGATGAGCGCGTCTGTAGGTGTTGTCGATGATGACTTCATGTAGGTGTTGAAGATGTAGATGCTCAATGTTGATGTAGATCCTTTGGAGCAATCCTTTGAAGTGAGTTGCACTTTCAATACCTACACGGGTTAGTCCCACAAGGAACAATCAAGGATATCCATAGAAATAGAGTGATATTCACATGAGATGATGTCCATGAATGCATTAGGTTACCTTGTCCCTTGTCTTACCAACAAGAGGGTTTGTGACTCCTTGAACTAGTGCAAGATATGGAAGTTGTTTGCACTTGTCCTCGCCAAAATGATATGAGTGAAGTGTGTTGGCGGAGTCACCCTCAAGAACTCTCTAGTTATTCTTCTTTAGGATCCACACCATCTTGATGGGAATCCTTGGAGTTGTAATCGTACTTGATGAAGTAGAACTTGATGTAGTCTTGGGAACCTACTTGACCAAGGCTTTGGGAGCTTTTTCAAATGCATCAATCTCCTCTTGAAGCTTGTCCGTGCCTTTTTGCTTGTGGTATTGTGGTGGAAGATCATCTTGAGCTTGTGTTCCTTGGAAAGAAGTAGGATCATACTTCTCTTGTTGAGGAACAAATTTCGTCTTGGGGTATTGATCTTCTTCCCACTCAACTCCATTGGCATTGAACTTTCGTTCAAAACCAACACCTTGATTCTTCCGGTGTCTTCCTTGCTTGTGTACAATTTCCTCAAATTGCTTACTTTCGGCAAGGCTCTTGTAAACAATTTCTCTATAATTCCCTTCAATAAGCTATTTTCTTGCTCAAGTGTAACTTGGCTAAGAGAATCATTAGTGGAATCAAGAGAACTACTCGAAGCAACATCATTGAGTTTAGCATGATTATTGTTACTACTAGAAGAAGAATCTTTCTTACTCTTGTTGATAGATTTAACTTGTGGCATGTAAGTAGACAAAAGTAAATGCTTGGCAATGTAAGAAGAACTTTTCTTGGGAATATCATCATTGATCGCTTTTAAGAACCCATTCTCTTGCTCAAGGTTGAGCTTTTCGAAGCGTAACTTCTCATGAGTCTTTAAAAGCTCCCAATGATTTTCCAAGGTAGTTTCATGAGCTAACTTAAGAGTGTTTAGCTCTTTAGTTAGACGCACAATCTCCTTCTTATCATCGTCATTCGTTTTGTATTGATTAGCATGATTAATAGAAAGTTCATCATAGTTTTCATCACTAGAATTGTCAAGAAGTAAATCATCATCACCTAGTAAGTCATATTCATCACTATTGAAATCAACATACTCGGGGTGTGATACCATTGGTCCTTTAGACATGAAGCATCTTCCAATCCCTTCATTTGGTGACTCAACTATGTCGTAGGAGTTGGTTGACACAAGTTCTAGAGCAGCAACACCTTCATCTTGAGTATATTCGGAGTCGGAGTGATAACTTCTCTCGGAGTGATCATCGGAGTTGGAGCCGGATACCCATTCACCAACGTGAGCTTGATGTCTTCGTTTTGTGTTGCCCCTTTGATTTGTCCTTCCTTTCCGAATCCTTGCTTCTCCGTGATGTTCTTCGTTCATAACGGTCATCTCTACTCCTTCTCTCTCTTGGTGGTGATTCTTCTCTCCTACTCCTTCTTTTGGGAAAACATTCTCTTCTTTTGTAGGGAGCCGTACACTCATTGGAGTAGTGTCCGGGTCTTCCACAATTGCAGCAATTACGTTCATGACTTGAAGATCTTTTGTCATTGTAGGACCTTGACTTGGAACTTCTTTCCTTGCTTCTAATCTTGTAGAACTTGTTGAAGTTCTTCACCATTAGGCTCAATTCTTTGTTGAAGTTTTGTTTCTCACTTGATGATGTGGGAGCATCACATGAGGCTTTGTAAGCACCACGTGACTTGTTGTGAAGCTCTTCCTTATCCTTGAGTGACATCTCATGAGCAACAATCCTTCCAATGACTTCCTTTGGCTTGAGATCTTTGTAATTTGGCATCATTTGGATCAATGTGCACAGGGTATCATATTTTCCATCCAAGGCTCTTAGGATCTTCTTGATGATGAATCTTTCGGTCATCTCTTCACTTCCTAAGCCAGCAATCTCATTTGTGATGAGAGCAAGCCTAGAGTACATTCAGCAACACCTTCACCATCCTTCATTTTTAACTTGTCAAGTTGACTTTGAAGCACATTCAATTTGGATTCCTTGACGGAGTCGGTACCTTCATGCATATCAATCAGAGTATTGCAAATTTCCTTTGCATTCTCAAGACGGCTGATTTTGTTGAATTCTTCGGGGCACAATCCGTTGAAGAGAATATCACAAGCTTGAGCATGGTATTGCACCATCTTCAACTCTTCTGCGTTAGCCTCACGGTTCGGTTTCCTCCCATCAAAGAATTTACCTTGCAAGACAATAGACACAATAGCCCAAACGGCGGGGTTATGTCCAAGAATATGCATTTTCATCTTATGCTTCCAACTATCAAAATTAGTACCATCAAAATAAGGACCTCTATGATGGTAATTTCCCTCACTAGACGCCATACTCTACTAGGTTGTGAAACCAATGCTATGTTCACCAAAGCTATGGAAATCAAGGCAAATGGAGACCAAAGCTCTGATGCCACTTGTAGGATCAAAAGTATGTCTAGAGGGGGGTGATTAGATTACTTGACCAAATAAAAATCTAGCCTTTTCCCAATTTTAATTCTTGGCAGATTTTAGCAACTTAGCACAAGTCAAGCAAACAACCTACACATGCAATTCTAAGAGTATAGCAGCGGAATGTAAAACAATTGCATATCAAGGTAAAGGGAGTTTGGAGGGGGAAACGCAATGTAGACACATAGATTTTTGGCATGGTTCCGATAGGTGGTGCTATTGTACATCCACGTTGATGGAGACTTCAACCCACGAAGGGTAACGGTTGCGCGAGTCCATGGAGGGCTCCACCCATGAAGGGTCCACAAAGAAGCAACCTTTTCTGTCCCACCATGGCCATCCCCCATGAAGGACTTGCCTCACTAGGGTAGATCTTCATGAAGTAGGCGATCTCCTTGCCCGTACAAACTCCTTGGTTCAACTCCACAATCTTTACGGAGGCTCCCAAGTGACACCTAACCAATCTAGGAGACACCACTCTCCAAGAGGTAACAAATGGTGTGTTGATGATGAACTCCTTGCTCTTGTTCTTCAAATGATAGTCTCCCCAACACTCAACTCTCTTTCATAGGATAGGATTTGATGGAAAGATGACTTGAGTGGAAAGAAACTTGGGGAAGGCTAGAGGTCAAGATTTATGTGGTTGGAATGAAGTATCTTGACCTCAACACAAGTGTAGGTGGTTCTCTCTCAGAAAATGTATGTTGGAAGTGTAGGCATGTTCTGATGGCTCTCTCTTCGAATGAAGAGTGGGTGGAGGGGTATATATAGCCTCCACACAAAATCTAACCGTTACTCACAAATCACCAAACTCGGTGGGACCGAATCATACAACTCGGTCAGACCGATTTAGTTCATAATGTGACCGTCAGGGTTTTCGGTGGGACCGACATGTCAACTCGATGGGACCGATACCATTAGGGTTAGAGCATAACATAATCTCAGTGAGACCGATTTTGGTAATAGACTAACCAGAGAGTTGGTCAGGCAATCTCGGTGGGACCGATTCGCTCTCTCGATAGGACCGAAACCTTACGAAAGGGAAACAGAGAGTTTGCATTGCAATCTCGGTGGGACCGGTCGCTCATCTCGGTTGGACTGAAACGTTACGAAGGGAAATAGAGAGATTACAATCCCATCTCGGTGAGACCGAGATCCCTATCGATGGGACCGAAAAGACTAGGTCTTGTGGCAGTGGCTATGTCAAGTGAACTCGGTGGCGCCGGATAGATCAAATCGGTGGGGCCGAGTTTGACTTTTGGTTTGGGATATATTTGGATATGAGAAAGTGGTTGAGGGTTGTGGAGCATATCACTAAGCACTTTGAGCAAGAACCTTATTAAGCAACACCTCTTCCCCTCTTAATAGTATTGGCTTTTCCTATGGACTCAATGTGATCTTGGATTACTAAAAATGAAATGTGGAGTCTTGTGCTTTCAGCTTGAGCCAATCCTTTTTTCCTTAGAATTTTGAGGGGTCCACTTTCTAATCCATGCCATTCCAATCATTGAGCTTTTCCTGAAATATTTATCTTCAAGTAGCATTAGCTCAATGAGCTATATGTTGTTAGGAATTACCAAAAGCACCCAGGGATAGTTGCACTTTCAATCTCCCCGTTTTTGGTAATTGATGACAACATATAGATCAAAGCTTCGACAAATGATTATAAGATTGAAAAACATCATCGCTTTGAGAAGTATGTGATAAGAAAGAGCTCCCCCTAAATTTGTGCAATTGTGTAAAATTTGCTTTTGAATGCAAATGCACAATCGATTAGGATCATGGGTTACTCTTGCATGTCACATACATCTTGGTAGAGCGCTCAAAATGATAGAAATTAAAAGCATGCACTCATCACCAAGCAAGTGAATGATCATATATGGAATATAAAGGATAGCGTCATTCAACCAAACATTAAGGTAGCATATGATCAACCGCGTGATCATATAAGTATCTCACAAGGACATAAAGTATCTCACACAAGCACACAATAAAGTAGTTCAACCAAAATAGCAAGAGAGATAAAAGCAAGACACTCTCTCTCGAAGCCTATGAACTATACATATTTCTCCCCCTTCGGCAACAAATTACCAAAAAGTTTGAAAATTCATAGTGCTATACTTCTCTCAGGCTTGGTCTTTGGGAGGTGGTCTAGATAGAACTCCAAGGACGAAGGCTTCCGATGAAGTAGTTGGAGATGATGGAGTGGGTGCTGGAGGTGGCACTGCAGCTGTAGCTGCTGGTGCTGACACTGAAGCTCTAGCATCTAAGACTGGCACTGCAGCAGACCTTGGACCTCGTGGCACACGCTTAAAAGCATCAGTGGTTGCTTTTCCTCTCCTCTCCTCCGCTTCCTCCTGAAGCTGCTCAACTGCAGTCTGAATCTCAGTCACCTTCAGATCAAGATCATAGAATTTTGTTTCCACAATCCTCTCCAGGCTCCCCTGATTCTAAGTCAGGGTGGCTGTCGGTGTCAAAACCGGCGGATCTCGGGTAGGGGGTCCCGAACTGTGCGTCTAGGGCGGATGGTAATAGGAGGCTGGGGACACGATGTTTTACCCAGGTTCGGGCCCTCTTGATGGAGGTAAAACCCTACGTCCTGCTTGATTTATTCTTGATAATATGAGTAGTACAAGAGTTGATCTACCACGAGATCAGAGAGGCTAAACCCTAGAAGCTAGCCTATGGTATGATTGTATGTTATCCTACGGACTAAAACCCTCCGGTTTATATAGACACCGGAGGGGGCTAGGGTTACACAAGGTCGGTTACAAAGGAGGAGGTATGCATATCCGTATTGCCTAGCTTGCCTTCCACGCCAAGTAGAGTCCCATCCGGACACGGGACGAAGTCTTCAATCTCGTATCTTCATAGTCCATCACTCCGGCCAAAGGATATAGTCCGGCTGTCCGGAGACCCCGTAATCCAGGACTCCCTCAGTAGCCCCTGAACCAGGCTTCAATGACGATGAGTCCGGCGTGCAGTGTTGTCTTCGGCATTGCAAGGCGGGTTCCTCCTCCGAATACACCACAAAAGAGTTTGAATACAAGGATAGTGTCCGACCCTGCAAAATAAGTTCCACATACCACCATAGAGAGAATAATATTTCCACAAATCTAATCTGCTGACACGTTTTGGCAGCATGACATCACACCATGGCCCGGTAATTATTCGAACCGTTTTTCTTTAACCAGCCCCGCACATAACGCGAGGCGGTTTCTTGACACGTCTTGTCAAAGCAGAGATCGTGTTCCCCTTATTACGAGATTCCCATCAATACGGGCATGGGTAACCCAACCGCGCCACCAATTACGACACTTGGGAGATAAGCAAGTTTTACCAGGCTGGTGGGGGCACATAGTTTCGTCCGCCCTTATAAAGGGATAAGGTTTCACCTTTTTCTACCCACGCCTTCTTCCTCCTTGCTCATCCATTCTCGCGCACTCGAGCTCCAACACCCAAGTCCACATCCTTCCCCTCAACTCTCTCCAAACATGTCCGGAGCGGGAGGCAAGTGGATGGCCTCCTCCGTCACGGAGGGACACATCAAAAAGCTACATGGAGCCGGATACTTAGCCGCGGATATCGTGCACCGGCTGCCAGCCGCGGGGCAGGTCGTCCCTACCCCGGAACCTCATGAAAGGGTGGTTTTCCTCCCCCACTTCATCCGTGGACTGGGGTTTCCCCTCCATCCATTCGTCTGCGGCCTTATGTTCTATTATGGGCTGGACTTTCATGATCTGGCCCCGAATTTCATCCTCAACATCACGACGTTCATCATCGTGTGCGAGGCTTTCCTCCGCATCCGGCCCCACTTCGGCCTGTGGCTGAAGACCTTCAATATCAAGCCGAAGGTGGTTGGCGGCCAACAAGCAGAATGTGGCAGAGCCATGGTGGGCAAAATGCCCAACGTTATGTGGCTCGAGGGCTCCTTCGTGGAGACCATAAAGGGGTGGCAATCGGGGTGGTTCTACATCACTGACCCGTGTGACACCAACTGGTTGGCGGCCCCCGAATTTCGATCCGGAATCCCCACGCGGGTCACTTCCTGGAAGGAGAAGGTCCTGTCCTGGGGTTCATCGGTGGAGCTGGACGGACTCCAAAAGTGTATCCGGAAGATGATAAGCAAGAAACTTAAGCTTGTGAACATAGTCCAGGTCATGCTCTTCCGCCGGATCCTCCCGTGTCAACAACGGGATTTCAACTTATGGGAGTTCGACCCGGCCCAGCACCAGACTCTACACGAGCTCTTCGACATGATGCATAAGGACGTCTGGAGGGTGCTGTTCAAGGGCGTCGAGGTCCCTCCTTCTCTTACCGAGGACCACGGGCTAAGTGCGAAGCGCCCTGCGAATTCGGTAAGTTCTGTACATCTGGTAGGATATTTATTTCCCATAGCTTAACCATGTGCGGGGTCTGAGCTCCCATGCCTTTGACAGGACTGGGTGGAGACATCGGAGCATATTAACTGTCCGGCCCCTCTGCCCGAAGACCCTGCGGACGCTCTCCTGATGGAGATGCGGACTCCGGCTCCTTATGAGGTGCCGGAGAAGACCAAGAAGAAGGCCAAGGGAACCCGAAAGAGTTCCCAGCGCCAGGTGGTATGGGACTCATCGTCCGATAACACCAAGACGCACTCCTGCCGTGAAAACGAGGAGAAGGAAGATGAAGATTCTCCCCCTCCAGCCGAGGGAGACAAGAAAAGGAAGGTCGCCCCAACTGGGGAGGCCGAAGGGTCCAAGAAGGGAAGGACTCTCCTTCTGGACTGCTCCACCACCGCCGTTGATGGCGAAGATGAGTGGCTGCTTAGGGCCAAGCCCCTGGCAAAGTCATAAGTATTCGTATACCAGAGTAACTCATAGCATACCTTTGTCGCACTGATTCTCCTAACGTCGAATATGATTATGCAGTCCGCCCCATGCCCGTATCGATGTATCATCGTCGGACGGTTCCTTGGACTTGTCAGACACGAATAGTGATACACTTCCAACCGCCTCCTCTCCTTTCCCTATGGACAATGCCGAGGTATTGTCTCAAGGGGCACCGAGCCGGGGGGAGACAGTCCCGGAGGCGCCTCAAGGCGACCTTCTGGACTCCAGGAGCAAAGGGAGCAAGGCTCCCGGGGCTCCAAGTTCGGCCCTCAGCCGAACACCGCGCTGGAACCTCTAGTGGTTCTGGACTCGGGCAGACGGCCCCCTTCCAAAAGGGGCAAGCCATTCGTGCCGGTGACCTATGTCCATCCAAAGGCACCGGACGAACTGCTGGGAGCGCTTCGCGGCGCTTCCATCGATGAAGAGCACCGCACTATTATGAATGCAGTGATCAAGAAGGTTCAGTCCACCAAGAGCGGACTGACTAAAACCTATGCCAGCCTTCTAACATGCTTTGAGGTAAGTATTTAAAATATAGGACAATATTACTGCATAGACAGTAGCCCCTGATGCTCTGTTTGGTGTTCACAAAGAAAAGCCGAATAGAGGATCAAATAATATTTGTAGGAGTCTAATATAAGTATGTCTGTATGCGTGTGCAGGCTTCGCTGCTGACCTCTGCCGCACTGACTGCGGAGGTCGTCGCACTGAAGTAGGACCTCGAGCGGTCCGAGAAAGAGCTCGGCATTGCCAAGAGGCAGCTCAAGGAGAACAAAGGTAAGTAATACCTTGTCTATATAAAAAAGAAAATGTGGTTGCTAAATGACAGGATCATCATGAATGTGCAGGGGCCATGACCGAAGTGGCGACCCTGAAGCAAGCGTTGTATGTGGCCAAAAACAAAGCGGCCAAGGAGTGCACCGAGCGGGAAAAACAAGAGGCACGGGTGGGCGAGGTGCGGCAAGAGCTCCAGGCTCTCGTGAAGAAGCACGAGGGTTTGGAGCTTGACTCGAAGGCGCGAGAGTCCGAGCTTGCCGCGGCCCTCGAGAGCACAAAGCATGCCAAGGCTGAAGCCCAAAAGGCCCTCCAGGAAATTGAGGCGATGAGGAAGATAGCTGTGGGTAAGGCATTCAATATGCAAGGCAAGCATGTGAAAGTAAATTACTTGTTACTTACCCGAGTCCGGAGCTCTCAAGGAGCATTCGCAGATTTGCCCCCCAGTGTGTCGGATAACGCGAAGTATTATCAGGCTGAGGAGGGAAGCTCGACGGAGAAGTTGTTCTGGTCTCAGTATACTTGGACCGAACACCCGATGCCTATGAGCGACCAGCTGAAGCAACTGGTCGAGCTGCACAAGGCGGCCGAATAGGCCATGAAGGGCTTTATAGTCCGGATGTGGCCTGGCGACTCCCTTCCCAACAGCTACTTCGGCCTGGTGAGGCGGCTTGTGGATGCCTGCCCACGGCTGGAAGTCATCAAGCGGTCCGTCTGTATCGAAGGTGCCCGCCGGGCTTTTGCCCGTGCAAAGGTGCACTGGGCCAAGATGGACGCCGAGAAGGTGGTGAAGGAGGGCCGACGCAGGGCAAGGAGCATCGCCACCCCGAGATGTATTATGAGGGTGTCCTGAAGGGTGCCCGTCTTGTGGTGGACGAGTGTGCGAAGGATGTAATTTTTGAATGAACTTGCTCGTGTGATCCTGTACTATGAAAACTTGTTCATATGCGCTATGCAACGCTTGTTTGAATTTAAAATATTACCTTCTGTGCGGCTGTTTATCAAATCTGAGAGATGGCCAGTCGTCGGCTTCTTCCCCCATGCCACGAGTGCTGGGGTGTTTGGGACAAACCTGAGCACTCTTTTTCCCATTGTTGGGTCCTTCGAGAGAGGTGCTCAGCACAACGAACAAGGCAATCGGACTATAATGCTTTATCACTCTCACTTAGCCATAGAAGTTTACAATTTTAAATTTTGGCGAAGCCCCTAGTATTCGGAAGGCCGAATTCGGGGCGCTATACACGCCTTAAGTCGGACAAAGCCGACTCCTCGCTCTAAGCGGCATGGGTCTTTATGGACTCGAGACCTCTCGAGCAGTGACCAGCACTCGCCTTATCATGACAGCCAGTTTTAGCTTTCTCTACTGAGGTGCTTAGCCCCGATGAACCGTGGCACAATCGCAGTAGTTCTCCGAGTGCTACTTTAGCCGATATAGCGGAACGTAAGGTACCAAAACACAGGAGCCGGGCAAACCCAACTATTGACCGAAGACATGATTCGGAGCTGATGCATATAATGCTATAAGTTCGGGGTGCCGCACTGTCGAAAGTGTTTGGACTTCTCACGCCGTAATATGGGGTACACTTAAGCCCCTGGCGTATTGGCCATACCAGAGTGTACAGTTGCTGAATGTCATGAATGACATATATGTATATATATATATAAGAAGAATAGAGAATGCGATAATAGTCTAGTGCTATGCATTGTTTATTCAAAAAGGTGGGTCGAAGCAGAATGATACAAGTAGTGCGATAAGCAAAAAGTAGGACTATTTGACATGTCCCCTCCAAGGGCAAGTTGAGGAATGGTATTTAAAGCAGGTATTTCACTCGTTATCAGAGACCACCTGGGAATTCCTTGATGCGACGTAGCTTTCTGCCTCCTTGGTTGTTGTATCGTGTGTCCGGCAATCGTACTGCCGGACGGGGCTTCCAGAGATTAAAGTCCTGAAAGAAAGAAAAATAACAAAGCGGGAAGCCCCTAGTGCGGTTTAGCCGCGTCTTGGGGCGCGCCGTAGTCGTGCCCCCTCCCCACCTGTGCCCATGGTATTTTCAATGCGTAATTATGTACGCGTGGCACAGATTTCACTGTTTGGCTGGGACTGGGGTGGGGCCGCATTGTTATGTGAGCTCGGAACATGCCAGGCGATCTTGTTGCCGATTACTCCGGGCGGGCTTGAAGGTGTCCGGGTCATTAATCGCCGAACTGGTGAATTGCCTTAAGAGGCTGCTTTGTGCTTCTGCTGCGAGGGCCGCATTGTGCTCTTCCGTGCAGAGAGAGCGCTCTGTGTTTCCATTGACTGTGATGACCCCCCGAGGTCCTGGCATCTTGAGCTTGAGATATGCATAGTGCGGTACTGCGTTGAATCTCGCAAATGCGGTTCGCCCGAGCATTGCATGATAGCCACTGCAGAACGGGACTATATCGAAGATTAACTCCTCGCTTCGGAAGTTATCCGGGGATCCGAAGACCACTTCCAGTGTGACTGAGCCTGTGCAATGGGCCTCTACACCTGGTATGACGCCTTTGAAGGTCGTTTTTGTGGGTTTGATCCTTGAGGGGTCTATACCCATTTTGCGCACTGTGTCCTGATAAAGCAGGTTCAGGCTGCTACCGCCGTCCATAAGGACTCGAGTGAGGTGAAATCCGTCCATGATTGGGTCTAGGACCAGTGCGGCGAATCCGCCATGACCTATACTAGTGGGGTGGTACCTGCGATCGAAGGTGATCAGAGAGGAGGACCATGGGTTGAACTTTGGGGCGACTGGCTCCAACGCATATACATCCCTTAACGCACGCTTCCGCTCCCTCTTGGGGATGTGGGTTGCGTATATCATGTTCACCGTCCGCACTTGTGGGGGGAACCTCTTCTGTCCTCCGGTGTTCGGCTGCCGGGGCTCCTCCTCGTCATCGCTATGTGACCCCTTATCTTTGTTTTCGGCATTTAACTTGCCGGCCTGCTTGGACACCCAACATTCCCTGTTGGTGTGGTTGGCTAGCTTGTCGGGGGTGCCATGTATTTGGAACGAGCGATCTAATATACAGTCCAAACTGGACGGGCCCGGAGTGCTTCTTTTGAATGGCGTTTTCCGCTAATCGGGTTTAGAGCCTCAGAATCCGGCATTGACTGCCGTATCCTCGGTATTGTCGTTGTTGATGTGGCGCTTGTGTTTGTTGCGATGTGACTAGCCATTGCCATCCTTGGTATCCGAAGTACCATGGTTCTTTGATATGTTATTGCTGCGAGCCAGCCAGCTGTCTTCTCCCGCGCAAAAGCGGGTCATGAGTGTCGTGAGGGCTGCCATAGATTTCGGCTTTTCCTGGCCAAGGTGCCGGGCGAGCCACTCGTCGCGGATGTTGTGCTTAAAAGCTGCTAGGGCCTCTGCATCCGGACATTCGACGATTTGATTTTTCTTTGTCAGGAACCGTGTCCAGAATTGCCTGGCCGATTCCTCTGGCTGCTGAATTATGTGGCTCAAGTCATCGGCATCTAGTGGTCGCACATAAGTGCCCTGGAAGTTGTCGAGGAATGCGGCTTCCAGATCTTCCCAACAGCCAATGGATTCTGCTGGCAGGCTGTTGAGCCAATGCCGAGCTGGTCCTTTGAGTTTGAGTGGGAGGTATTTGATGGCGTGTAGATCATCACCGCGGGCCATGTGGATGTGCAGGAGGAAGTCCTCGATCCATACCGTAGGATCTGTTGTGCCGTCGTATGATTCATATTTACGGGTTTGAAACCCTCTGGGATTTGGTGATCCATTACTTCGTCTGTGAAGCATATGGGGTGTGCGGCGCCTCTGTACTGGGCTATGTCGCGACGCAGCTCAAATGAGTCTTGTCCGTTGTGTTCGGCCCAGCCGGATTTACTTTTACTGTATCCGGCGTGACGGTTATCGTCTCGCGTAGTGGCGCGCCCTCGTGATCCGTAGATCGATCTTGCGTGTTTTGCTTTGTCCTCCAATACGTCTCGCAGGTCTAGCGTGTTTCCCCGTGCCTTGTCATTTTTATTTGAGTGGCGTCGGGGTGCGGGCTGAGTTTTGGCTGAAATGCCTCTCTGTCGCGGCCACGAGGTGGCCGATCAGCCGCATCATATGCTGGAGATGTAGGTTTTAATGCTTCCTCCTCCAGTCGGGGTAGCAACCTGCGCTTTGGGTAACTCTTGGAGGGGCGTTCGAGTTCATATTCCTCGGCCGCAAGGACTTCAGTCCATCTGTCAGCTAGCAAATCTTGATCAGCTTGAAGCTGCTGCTGCTTTTTCTTAAGGCTATTTGCCGTGGCTATAAGCCGGCGCTTGAAGCGCTCTTGCTCGACGGGATCCTCAGGCACGACAAATTCGTCATCGTCGAGGCTTGCCTCGTCTTCGGAGGGAGGCATGTAATTATCATCCTCCGCCTCTCCATCTGCCGCTCTCTCGGGAGGGCTGGCTTCTCCATCCTCCTGCTCTAAATCTTGCTGGAGGGGATTGTTGTCGTCTTCGGCACTGTCCGGAGTGCTATTATCTCCTGTGCCGGTGTCACCGCTTTTGCTTTGGCGAGACTTAGAGCGGAGCCGCTAACGTCGGCGCTTGGGTTGCTTCTTGGAAGGTTCATCCTCCGCTGTCCCGTCGCCATTGCCTTCTTTGGGTGTGTCCACCATGTATATATCATATGATGAGGTGGCTATCCAGTGCCCTGTGGGCAGTGGTTCCTCTTTGTCTCCTGCATCGTTGTCCATACCGTCGATGTCTTCGGGGTCGTAGTCGATCATGTCGGTCAAATTGTCGATAGTGGCTACTAAGTGGGTGGTGGGTAGGCTGCGAATTTCTTCGTCATCCACATCCCAATCCTACCGAACATGGTTCGGCCAAGACTCTCCTGACAGGGAGAGAGACCTTAATGAGTTCAGTATGTCGCCAAAGGGCGAGTGCTAAAAGATATCCGCGGAGGTGAACTCCATGATCGGCGCCCAGTCGGATTCGATAGGCACGGGCGCTAGTGGTTCGGAGTCCGTGGCCGGGGAAGAATCCGGTAGTTCGGCGTCACGGTCCCATGAAGGGTAAGGTTGATACTCGGCTCGATCGCCGCTGAGAATACAACCTCCGTGGTGGGGTCAATCCACCCATCCATAGATGGCGCAATTGGCTCCGAATTGAGGGTCAGAGCGGTTGCCGATGCGGTCTCCTGAACACTGTCCGATGGTAGAGCTAAATCACGGTCATCGTGACCGTGCGACGCACTCGGCAGGGGCTCGAATCCGTCGAAGATCAAGTCTCCGCGGATGTCGGCCGTGTAGTTTAAGCTTCCAAACCTGACCTGGTGGCCAAGGGCGTATCTCTCGATCTGCTCCAGATGATCAAGCGAGTTGGCCCGTAGTGCGAAGCCACCGAATACAAAGATCTGTCCGGGGAGAAAAGTCTCACCCTGCACTGCATCGCTATTGATAATCGAAGGAGCCATCAAACCAAACGGTGACGACACAGAGAAACTCTCAATGAAAGCACCAATGTCGGTGTCAGAACCGGCAGATCTCGGGTAGGGGGTCCTGAACTATGCGTCTAGGGCAGATGGTAATAGGAGGCTGGGAAATTATGTTTTACCTAGGTTTGGGTCCTCTTGATGGAGGTAAAACCCTACGTCCTGCTTGATGTATTCTTGATAATATGAGTAGTACAAGAGTTGATCTACCACGAGATCAAAGAGGCTAAACCCTAGAAGCTAGCCTATGGTATGATTGTATGTTGTCCTACGGACTAAAACCCTCCGGTTTATATAGACACCAGAGGGGGCTAGAGTTACACATGGTCGGTTACAAAGGAGGAGGTATGCATATCCATATTGCCTAGCTTGCCTTCCATGCCAAGTAGAGTCCCATCCGGACACGGGACGAAGTCTTCAATCTCGTATCTTCATAGTCCATCACTCCGGCCAAAGGATATAGTCCGGCTGTCCGGAGACCCCCTAATCCAGGACTCCCTCAATGGCCAAGCCCTTCTCAATCCTCAGTGTAGCTTGAATCAGATAGCCTAACTGATTTTTCTTGCTCTTCAGGAAGACTCGAGATGCCTCTTCAACACTTGGCATCTGGGCAGCTTTCTCATCCTTTTCCTTGGCTCTCTTCTCCTGGAGCTGAGCTGATGATGGTTCTTCCTCATTCATCACAATAGTGTTGTCTTCAAACTCAGGATATAGAGGTAGGTGCTCCTTGTCCAGCAAGTAAGTCCTTGTGCCCATTTTATAGTTGATGAGCTCCTGAATGTGTGGAGCATATCCACGACTCCTCTTTTGATCAGCAATAGTCCTTTTGATAGTTTCTACAATCAAGCTCATAACTTTGAACTTCTGGGGGACATCAAAAATTTGCAGCATGTTGATGGAGTGTCCTCGGATCATCTTGTGATCTCCTGACTTGGGTAGCACTACTAGGAAAAGGGCTATAGATGATATGGCCACTAATGGCGCACCAGACATGCGGTGCGCCACTACTATATAGTAATGGCGCACCATGAGTTGGTGCACCATTAGTGTGGTAGACTCTAATGGCGCACCAGACCCACGGTGCGCCATTAGTAACAATTTTTTCATTTTTCCAAAAATACTAATGGCGCACCAGGGAAGAGTGTGCCATTACTAGTTTAACTAGTAATGGCGCACCTCCAACACAGTGCGCCACTACTTTTTTTTGCAAAACTATTAATGGCGCACCTCAAGCTAGTGCGCCATTAGTAACCAGGGTTACTAATGGCGCATTTGTGCGTGGTGCACCATTATAACCTGGGACCAGCTAGATATTTTGGACAGCCGCACCTACACACTCAGTTTCCCCACTTCATTCTCTCCACGTCCTCCTCCAAGCTTGTGTCGGCTGCCTCCTCCTCCTGACCTCATTTGCACCATAGATTCATCAAAATTAAGTGGTTAAATTACCTTTTTTTGATAGGTAAGTAAGGGGAAAGCTATCTTTATGTTGTAGATCTACTTTTTTCTCCCTCGCTCCAACAGCGTGCACATGCACTTTTTATGGCCTTGCTAGATCTATGTATGTTTGTGGTGTTGCATATGTTTGTGGTGTTGCATATATGTTTGTGTTTGAAGATACCGGTATTTGAAATGCGATAGTTGCCAATATTTTGCCAGAATGTTGATTCATTTCCATTTCGGCAAGAATTTTGGCACTATGCATTCTTTTTGGTCCTATTTTTAGGGAAAGCCATGCCAAATTTTTTTCTTGGTTCTAAAATATTGTTTTGCTCTACCCCGCAGGCGACCATGGTCCACACGATGACCGAAGGCATCGTGAATAGGTTTTTGAGCTCCACGAAGGCCGAGATGCTTCAAAAGAACGAGATGGAGATAAGATGTCCGTGTCGAAGATGCAAGCTGAAGAGCCTTATTGCGGACCCGGATTCCGGGCAGGTGCGGGACCACCTGCTCTTGCGTGGTTTCATGGATGGCTATCGGTGGCAAGGTGATGAAGATGACTATGAAGTCGTCCATGGGGGCCGGGCAAGAAATGAGGAAGGGCAGCAAGACAACCACCACCGCGGCGAGGGCGGGCGAGAAGACGAAGAATCTCCAGGACATGATCACGACGGTGAATCTGTACACAGTCATCATGTAGAAGATGTCAGACATAATGATGAGGAAGATCAAGACGAAGGGCATGATCATGAAGATGAAGATGCCGGAGCAGACGACGATGGAGGCTGGGTGCAGGACCCTCATATTCAAGAGCTGTTTCTCAAGCAGATGGATAACGCAAGAGCTGTCGCCCGAGAGAAAGCCAAGCTGGATCAACTGGAGATAGACGCGGTTACTCCATTGTATGAAGGATGCAGGCCCGAGGATACCCGCCTCAAAGTAACACTCATGGCTCTGGAGATGAAGGTAAAACACAAAATGAGTGACGCATGCTTCGACGAGAACATGTCATTCTCGCACGAACGTCTTCCCAAGGGGAAAAAGTGCCCGACCAGTTTCGAGGAGGCGAAGAAAATCATGGGTCCTCTGGATTTACCGCACGTGAAATACCCTGTGTGCATGAACAATTGCATCATTTATAGGGACGAGCACGCGGAGTCTACCATATGTCCGGTGTGCGGCGTCACTCGATACAAGAAGAGGAAGAAAGCTCCTCGAAAAGTGGTGTGGTACTTTCCGATCACTCCTCATCTGCAGCGGTATTTCGCGGACCCTAAGGTAGGAAAGCTCGTGCGTTGGCACGCGGATAGGGAGGAGAAGAAGCGAGAAGATGACGGAAATGATCCGGAGATAAATAAAAAAGACAAGATGCTGAGTCACCCTAAGGATGCGAGCCAGTGGCAAGCGTTGAATTTTGAAGACCCAGAATTTGGGAACGATCCAAGGAACATCGTGCTGGGCGCGAGCACCGATGGAGTCAATCCGTTTGGCAGCCAGAGAAGCACACATAGCACCTGGCCTGTGTATGTGTGGATGTACAACCTTCCCCCCTGATTGTGCATGAAGAGGAAGTACATTCACATGAGTATGCTAATTGAAGGGCCGGAACAACCAGGGAACGACATCAATCTGTATCTGGGGCTGCTGAAAGAGGATCTAGACACGCTGTGGAAAATGCCAGCCAATACGTGGGATGCCGCAGAGAAAGAATATTTCCCTATGAGAGCCGCACTGCTCACGACGGTGCATGACTATCTCGGTTACGGATATCTCGCGTGGCAGGTGGTCCACGGATTTTCTGGATGCGTCAGGTGAATGGATGACACAACGTATCGCCAGCTAGATAGAGATCTCGCTTCTTCGAAAACCGTGTTCATGGGACATCGAAGGTGGCTTCGCGACGATGACCTGTGGAGAAAATGCAAGGGTATGTTCGATGGTGAAACCGAACCCCGAAGGCGCCCGCGTACGAGGAGCGGCGAGGAAATAGACGAGCTGTTGAAAAATTGGAAAGATTGCCCATTGTTGGGAAAGAAGCAAAAGGCGCTAGAGCCGAGAAAGAAGCGAAAGGAGCCAGAGCCGCTACTGAAGGTATGGAAAACGAGGTATGTTTTCTGGGACTTGCTGTACTGGAAGATCCACCGTGTGCCTCACAGCCTTGATGTCATGCATATCACGAAGAACGTCTGCGAGAGTCTGCTTGGTACCCTGCTCAACATGCCAGAGAGGACCAAAGATGGGCCGAAAGCAAGGGCAGATTTGAAATCAATGGGCATCAGGGAGGAGCTTCACACTAATGATGATGATGATGAGGCGAAGCAGGACACAGAAAGTCGTCGCAAAGGCAAAAAGGCCAAGAAGACCGGAAATGACTACCCTCCCGCGTGCTTCACTCTAAGTCAGGAGGATATCGAGCAGTTTTTCACCTGCCTCGTAGGAGTAACACTTCCTTACAGTTACGCGGGGAAGATAAGCAGATACGTAGACCCAGCGAAGCAGAAGTTCAGCGGGATGAAGTCTCACGACTGTCACGTGCTGATGACGTAGATACTTCCAGTTGCAATCCGTGGGATCATAGATGCGCACGTCCATGAAACGCTATTTGGCCTATGCAACTTTTTCGACGTCATCTCTCGGAAGTCGGTTGGCGTGAGGCAACTCAGAAGGCTACATGAAGAGATCGTGGTGATACTATGCGAGCTTGAGATGTACTTCTCGCCCGCTTTCTTCGTCGTTATGGTACATCTACTAGTCCATATCGTGGAGGATATCATCCAACTCGGGTCGACGTTCTTGCACAGCATGATGCCGTTTGAAAGGATGAATGGTGTCATCAAAGGATGCGTTCGCAACATGTCACGTCCAGAGGGAAGCATAGCCAGGGGCTTTCTGACCAAAGAGTGTATCTCCTACTGCACGAATTATCTAGGCATCGAGAACCCCATTGGTCTGCCCGTCAACAGGCACCTCGGCAGGCTCGCTGGATGGGGTCACCATGAGGGTCGCCGCGAAATGCATGTCGACTTCGAGGGTCAACTCGCCGACTTTGAACGAGCAAACCTAGTCGCACTACAACACATAGACGTGGTCGATCCTTGGGTGCTAGAGCACAAAACCTTTATTGAGAAGACGTACAATGACCGAGGCCAACAGAGGACGTACGGAGATATAATCAAAGAGCACAACTCATGTTTCATGCATTGGTTCAAGCAGAAGCTTCTGTCGTAATCTTTACATGAGGATTCTTCCGTGGAAGAAAAACTCATATTCGCCTTGTCACAGGGCGCTGAGCACAACCTGATAACCTATGAGGTGTACGATATCAACGGCTACACATTCTACACCGAGGATAAGGACATGAAGAGCGATGGTTATCAGAACTCCGGGGTAATGATGGAATCCTACACCGGTAACGACAAGGACATATACTACGGAAGGGTCGAGGAGATCTGGGAGCTGAGCTACGCTGGAGAGAAGGTCCCGATGTTCCGTGTCAGATGGGCCAAGAGTGTCCTAAAATAAGACCGGTATTTCACCACCATGCTTATACCCGAAGCCAAATCCAAGACCGCGGGCGCAAACGTCACCGCGAAAAATGAGCCATGGGTACTGGCTTCCCAAGTGGACCAGTGTTTCTTCATTACCGACCTGTCAAAGCCCAGTCATGTTGTCATGAGGAGAGGCAAAAGGAAGATCATCGGAATGGATGGAGTCGCCAATGAGCAAGACTTCGACAAGTACGGCGACCCAAAGATGGAACATGACGACGACGACGAAGTAGCAGCATACACCACAAGAAGAAGCAGGACCACCCTACCTAAAGGACGTCCGTCCACAGAAGAACTCCATTTGCGAAAAAGAAGGGCAAGAAGATTGTGAACAGATAGATAGTTAAGATCGATTGTATTTAAATCGTAGTCTTCATTTCTCAATTGTATTTCATGGGCACTTTTTGATATCATGAATATTTTTAAATTTCATGGGCACTTTTTGAATTCATAAATATTTTTTCAAATTTGATATTTTTCATATTCAATATGAAAAAATATTGAATATTCATGAGGACACTCGATCTCGATCCCCCTCCATCTCGATCGCTATCCCCCTCGCCAGATCCCCCTCGTCGCCGAGCACCCCCCACACCCTCCCCCCGCTCCACCGTCGACGACGACCCCTCGCACCCTCCCCCGCTCCACCGCCGCCGCCGACCCACCGCACCCTCCCCTGCTCCACCACTGCCGACGACCCACCGCACCCTCCCCCACCGTCGCCGACCCCCCGCACCCTCTCCCGGCCCGCTCCACCGCCGCTGCCGACACCCCGCACCCTCCCCCGCTTTTTGATGATATTTTTCAATAAAAATTTGATGATATTTTAAATTAAAAATAAAAAAACAAATTTGATGATATTTAAAAAAACAAATTTGATGATATTTGATGATAACTTCTATTCTAGTCCTCATGAAAATAACAAATTTGATAAAAAAACAAATTATTAGATGCAACAAGAAATAATGAAAAAAAGAAGTTACTAATGGCGCACCAGAGGAGGGTGCGCCATTGCTATCAGAGAAAAAAAAGTTACTAATGGCGCACCAGAGGGTGGTGCGCCATTGCTATGAGTGTTTTTATGGCGCACCCCTAGATGGTGCGCCATTACTAACATTCCCCCCTCTAGCTGGATATACCCCTTCGCCCGATCCCCCCTTCCCTCTCCCTCGCCAAATCCCCTATCCCTCCCTCGCCACACCCGCTCCGACGACCCCCGGCCCGCTCCGACGACCCCCGCGCCCGCTCCACACCCGCTCCAGCTCCCCCGTGGCGCCGCCCCCGCGCCCTCGTGCCCCCCACCACTGCATTCGCTGCATCGCCGATGACCGCATGGGTGCAAGACGAAGACCGCCGCCGACCCACAAAGCATGTGACCGCCGGCCTCCCCACGACCAACAGAGGCGCCCAGGAGGACTGTCGCCGTCTTCCTCTTCGACTACGAGGACCCGGACGAGCTCGGACGCCCTCGAGCCATCCTTCGACGCCGCCGCCGCCGACCCCGACCCCGACCCCTCCGGCGACCGGCCGCGCCCGCCCAGGTACCTCTCCTCCTTCGTCCTTCCTCCCAAATAGGTTCAGTCTCAGTGAGCTCTATCCACAAAACCTAACTTCAATTTTGTATAGCACAAAAAGGTGCTACCGTCCACAAAACCTAACGATGCAGTTAGCTAGTTGTGAGCAATCTTTTGGTTTTCTAGTGTTCTAGCTTGGAAGTTGCACCTACCACTATTTTCTACAGATTACATTCTTAATGGAGGGCTATGGTTGTGCACTCAAAAGTTGTTGGAAAGAAAATACCTTGTATTTTAGTGCATTATGTATAGTACACACAAGTGGGCAAAGTTTCTGTGAAAATATAGATGCAAGGAGAAATAAGCAGCCAAAATAGCAATTAGCAAAAGTGGTAGTGGTACTGAATTTAAGTGTGTAATGGTGGACCCTGAAGCTGATATTTTAGCAATGGTGGCTTCAGTGTGTGGTGCAGTGGCAACCACTCCTCCTTCCCCCTTCTGCTGCCATCCCAATAATGTTGGTCTTATTCTTATCTTCACCTTGTTTTTAACACACTATATTACTGCTTTCCACTACTCTTTTTATCACCAGAAGCTTAGCACTATATTATCACAGTGTTTTCATCTTCTTCCAAAACACACTATGGCACTGAAAACTAAGCTAGACAGGCTCCATGTCCAGGTTCAGACTAGTGGAATTTCTTTTCATTTTTTAAGATAAGACGAGTGAAAAACAAGTATAAGACCAACATCTAGAGATGCTAGCATGGATATACATGTTGTTGATTGTCATAAGTACTCTATATTTTAAACATCAACCATAACCAACACCTAGAAGTTTATTTGCTTCCACTGTAAATTCATATTCAGAAAAGTGCTCTGTATATGAGTGGAAGAACAAATTTTAAACTGAATTTTGAGGTGTAACCAAACTAAACTGATGATAACTCTTGTTGCCTAGAAACAGAGGTAGTTTACATATTGCATTGGCTTCTGTTTTACTACATTTATCAGGGCATTGCTGGTGTTTGTTTATGTTTAGAGTTTAAGCATGTGTAGTGCAGTGTAGTGTAGTGTAGTGTAGTGAGCTTGTTCTAGTGTAGTAAGATCTGAACCATTGCACGATGTAGTGTATTATAGTGAGCTCTGAACCATGTTCAGTGTTGAGTACTTCAAGTTTACTGAACCTATTCATTTTTGTGGACATAGTGAACATGATAAGACAAGCCAGATGCTCTATTTTTAATTAACAGTAATCCATGATCAGCAATAGTTTCTTTCACTAATTTTTAGTTAACAGCAATCCATGATTTTTTTTCAGCTTAAACTATTGATGATTTTTTGTTGGGTGACCTATTAGATCTGGAATGGAAGCTCACATAAGTTGAGCTGATTTTTGTCCATATGAAAGCAGAGGACCATATGGTCTGTGGCCTTTTCATCCATATGAAAGTAGAGGCACATTGTGGTGCTAGTTTGCTGGGTTTTGTCTCCGACCATCGTGTCGTGATGATTTTGCAGGTACCCTGAGAGGCCCTTGAGTTTGCTAGAATGTCGATTAACTTCCATTCCGGCAAATTCGGGTACTCCATATGTCCTATTTTCAGCAAAGGTCATGCTGAAATTTTCCATGAATTTTAGCATGACTTTGCTAAAAATCGGACATATGGGGTACTTGCTACTAATGCATGGGCCTGGTATCTTAGAACTTAATTAAGTAAGATCAGCTGCATCTTGTGTTATGCATGGGCCTCAGCGTCGACAAACCCTAAATTATAAAGCCTTGGCTTTTAGGGTGCCTCGGTGTCGATAAAAACCTAAATGATGAAAGCTTAGGCTTTTAGGGTGCCTCGGCGTCGACAAACCCTAAATAATAAAATCTTAGCTTTTAGGATGCCTCGGTGTCGACAAAACCTAAATGATGAGACCATGATCTTGTTCCTTGATAATAACCAACTTTTTGACCAAACTTTTTTCCTATTTAGAGCGAAACATGGCCCACAATGATGAGGCCGGCGGTTCGGGCGGCAAGCAATTCTGGGAGCTGTCCCAGGAGATGGAGGAAGAAACTCACCACTATGAGGACGCCGTGGAAGACACCGATCCTGACTACACAACCCCTAGTGGTGTCGTGGATGACACCACTGATGGTGCCGCCGAGGATGCCACCACTGATGATGGCAGCGCAAGCACAAATGGTAGCCAACCGAAGAGGCAATGGAAGGACCAGCGCCCGAATGTGCTCCGCACCGTCAATGAGGAATTTACTAAAGTGAACTCCGACGGGCATCCAACGGTGCCCAAAGAAATAGTCAAGGGGTACTCGCTTCAGCTCGGGTGCATTCTCCAGAGCACCGTCTCAATCAACACCGAGAACCTAAGGCATAAGGACCGAGGGAATTTGCGCACCCTCCTCTTCACGAAGCTGCAGGAATGATACAAGTTCCCCGCTGAATTTGAAAGCACACGCCTCCCAGGGAATAAAGTGAACACTGCCGCCCTCACGAGAATGAGCACGGCCCTGTCTACTTGGAGAAGCTCGGTGAAGACAATGATTGAGAAAGGTGATAGTTATGAGAAGATCACGGCGAAAAATCCTTCGATCAGTGAAGATGACTACAAGGAGTTCAAGATCATGTGCGAGAGCAGTGCAACCTCCAAATCAAGTCAGTGGAGGAAAGATTTGCGGGAGTTGAACTTAGGGGAACACAAACTCGGTCCCGGCGGTTATAGAGTGGCGGAGCCTATATGGGACAAGGAGGACACGGAGCGTGCCGAGCAAGGCCTACCGCCCCGCTTCGAGAAATACCATGACAAGCAGACCAGGAACTATGTCAGGGCCCGGTACAAGGAGGACCCAGTAACAAAGGAGCTTACCACGGATTTGAAGACCAGGGCGCTTGAGCTTGTTCTGGTAAGGAATACACCCCCGCGTAATTAGCTCCATATGGTTGCATTCTAATTAATGAAGCCAAATTTCTAAATGGTTCACATTCCTTCCGCAGGAGACTGAAAGCAGTAGCGCGGGGTCGTCTCAGAGCACCCCTTGGGACAGCACTCTATATAGGGCATTGAACGTAATGAAAAACAAGGATAAGCTCAGTAAGCCGTCGTTAGCTGGTCGTGTGGCCGGCAAAGGCTTGTCCACAAAATGGTCGTCCTACTATAACGCTGGTGGGCGAATGGAGAGAAAGACCAGCTCGGAAAGCCAGTCGCGCGAGGTTCAAGAACTCAAGGCACAAGTGGCACGGATTCCGGAGATTGTCCAAGAGCAAGTGCAACAACAACTGGGATCAACGCTCACCGGCATTATACCTACCTTGATTCATGGGCTAACGATGTGGATTGCGGGCGGCTAACAGGGGCCACCCCCGATTCCCAGATTCATGGCTAGCAACTCGCACAACGCGCAGGCGGCGCCATTGGTGTCTCCGGCAGAGGCGGTATTGGTGTCTCCGACGCCGGCACAGGCATTGGAGCTTAATGCACCCGAGTGTACGCCAGCCGGCACCTCGGCAGCAAGCGGCCCCTCCGTCAATTGCACGCCGCTGTTGGTGGTGCCTCGACATTTTCCGAGCTCGACGCCATCATCACGGTAACTAATTAAGCCTCTCGGCCGATGACTTCATCTCCTTACCTTTGACTGGGCATCCCTGACGCCCTACATGTTTTCGCAGGGTGCCGCCAACGTTCCGTGCACTCTCCTGCACTTCATGAACGACGAGTTGGTCGATGTTGCCAAGGGAAGAATCGTTCAACCGGGCAACCCCGTGTTCTACGGTAATCCGAGGCCACCCATCGTGTATAGGGTTCAACTAGTTCGGGTGCTGCCAGGCTGCGACGAGTTGTTACCTCCGATTCGACCCGCCGGGGCTAACGAAGATGATGTGATGACCCTCAGCGCCTGCCTAAGCTGGCCCCTGCTTTGGCCGAAGGGCCAGATTCATTTGGGGGCGGGGGACACCACCCCAAAGACAACACCGCCAGTCGTGTCGGCGCCAAGCCATGGCAAGACCGCCGCAACGCTACCGGACATGCCGGACATCCCTATGGCAGAGGATCCAAACATGCATATGGCACAGGATCTGGACGGCGACGACAACGACGACGGTACATTTACCAATGTCAATAAGTACTTTGCTGAACATGGGTACGGTGACGAATTCTTCGGGCCTCCTTCTCAAGAACCCAACCCTGAGAAAGACGACCGCGATCATGTTGGTACCGCGGAGAAACAAATTGCAACAGGCATCGTCTGGCGTTCAGTTCTCAGGAGACGCCTCCAGCTGCCGCCTTCTCCGAGCCTCAGATAGCCGAGGTGCCAACTATTATCAGCCCCAGCACACTCAAGAAGGCGTTCTGTGAGTAGAACTTGATCCCATTACAGCAGAAGAAGAAGGGACGAAAAAGAAAGAGTAACAAGGGTGCCAGCCAGCCGGCACCGAGTACGATCCGTGCTCAGGACGGTCCACCTTCACCTAAGGATATCTCGAGGAGGGTGCATGTGGCGGGTAGGCCGATGCTACCGACTAATCTGCTCAATGCTACAACCGGTGCTATGCGGAGTCTGCATGACAGTGTACTTTCTTTGGAGAAGCGGCGTATCTCCGAGAGTGATGTGGCATACCCGATTTTCGTGGCCAAGGTGCCAGAGGGCAAGGGCTTTGTGGATAACGCCATCGGGGGTACAATTGTCCTGCGGTTTGATGACATCTTCGCTATGTTTAACCTTCATTCGCTGCACTACACCTTCGTTCGGCTATTTTCGCTGAGTATGGAGATGCGGATCATTAGAGACAAGACCCCGGACATCATGATATTCGACCCCTTCTACATGCGAGCCAAGATCTTGGGCAGCGCTAGGGACCGGCAAGTTGCGAGTTCTTACCTCAAAGGCGTCATTCTGGCAAACCCAGATAAGGATAACTTCCTCGTGCCTTACTTTCCCGAGTAAGTCATCCCCTCACCGCCCCGTAACATATGATTTCTTAGATATTGATCGTTCTTTTTTTTCTAACATTCCGTGTTTTATGCAGTGACACACATTGCACACTCATCCTCTTAAGCCCGAAATATTCCGTGGCCACGTATTTCGACTCGGACCGTTAGTCGAAGAAAGACTACACAAATATCAAGAAAGTTCTTGATGATGTTCTCCCCGGCTACGCCAGATCTGGAGGCACCTTCACCAGGCCAGTTCGTAGGTATGACAAGCACGTGTTCGCCCACACTATGATGTTCCCCTGCATCAAGCAGCCGCCTGGCGGTCATAAGAATGCCTACTACGCCCTCCATCACATGCGGGCGATCGTACGGGACCATAATCACCTTCTGCTACCAAATAATCTCAAAGATTGGGCCGCAAGATTGTCAGCAATCCAGGACGCGGACATCAGACAAGAATTATTTCGCATCCAGTCGGAGTTTGCGGAAATCATCCATCAAGATGTCCTTCGTACCTCGAGGCAGTTCTACCTCAGATATCAACCGTCCAACAGTGATCTAGACACAACGCTACAAATGCAGGCTGACAATGCCCGCGATTTCATGACCATCACGAGAGATGTCGGCTTCATCCATGCTCCGGTCCCTGAGTCGAGTCGAAAGTAGTGATGCTATGTGTAGTTCCGAAACATCGATTGGCTCATGTTGTAATTAAACTTTAATGAACTTGTATGTCTCTTTGGTTTGGACAGTCGTTCAACTTATACGTAATCGATGCTATTTATTAGTAGGACCATGAATCGTGCTATTAATGTGTTGGTTTTCTCTTCCAATCCTTTTGTTGCATACTTATATATTGCTTATGTATTTTCTGTGAATTGTTACTAACGTTTTCTTTGGCTACTGCGTAGAGATGCCGTCGTATGTCGTGTACAAGGGTAAGGTTCCTGGAGTCTACGACGATTGGGAGGAGTGTCAGAGACAGGTTCACCATTTCAGCGGTAACAGTTACAAAGGGTACACCACTAGGGCGGAGGCGGAAGTTAGATATGCGCGCTATCTAGCGGGAGAGAGAAGGGAGCGTTGGAGGAACCGGATGAAGACCAGTTTCATCGCGATTATGCTCATCGTGATGACCGCAACTCTCTTCTATGTGATGGTAGTTTAGATGATCGATATCGACTTGTAATGTGAAGACAAACTCGCTACTCGCGGTTTCGAGACTTGTAATGTTCTAACTTTGTTCGGTATTTTAAATTCGGAGACTAATATGATGAATTGTATTCGGAGACTAATCTTCTATTGTATTCGGTGAATCTGGTGTTGCTGTGTGGTGCTAGCTATATTCTGTCCAATAATATATTTTGTAACCTGTGAAAATATCAGAAAAGAAAAAAAATCCCTAATATTCATACTAGTGGCGCACCACCACATAGTGCGCCATTAGTAAGCCAGAGCACACTAATGGCGCATCATCCGCCAGTGCGCCATTAGTATGACAAAGCACATGGGTAAATATGGCCCCCTGGGAGGCATACTAATGGCGCATCATGGGCTATACTAATGGCGCACTGCAGGGTGCGCCATTAGTATACCAGATACTAATGGCACACCACAGGCGCGCCATTAGTAAAAAATACTAATGGCGTGATACTAGTGGTGCACCTGTAGTGCGCCATTAGTAGGCAAAACAGGTGTGCCACTAGTAGGCCTTTTCCTAGTAGTGTAGCAATGTGTGCCTTAAGATCCATTTAATGGTAGGCAGACCAGACAACAGATATTGTACATATCCAAACTTATGTGTTTCTAAAGCCTTATCAGGGATCTCCTTGTACATGTTTGCCATTGAGTGGTGGTCTTTCTTCTTGGTGGCATACACATCCAAGTCATCTTCATGTTCTCTTGGGTGATTGATTAGCTTGGCCCATTCATCAACTGTGGACTGATACCTAGTACCCTCAGACATCCAAACTATCCTCCCATCTGGATAGATGTGGGAAGTGGAGTAGAACTGCATGATCAACTCATCATTCCATTTGGTGATCTTTTGTCCAACGAATTCATCTACTCCACAAGCCTTAAAGTTGTCATACACTCCAGGGAAGTGATCATCATTTTCCCGGATGAACTCCCAGTCCACCCACTTCATGTCACACACTATGGGCTTCTTGTCAAGCAGAATGGTCTCATGGAAGTCTTGTTGTTCCTTTGTGTGGAACCTGTAGTCAACTGCGGTCCTCCTCCTAATAGCATAGGGATCAGATTGTCTCCACAACCTCAATCCTGCATCTTTCCTGATGTGCATGTCCTCAGCGACTGGGTGAGCATCATTGTGGTCAGGAATTTTGGGCTTCAACTTCCTCAAGACAAGAGACTCATCATCTTCTTCTTCTTCAGCTTCAGGCACGAGGGCCTTGTTCTTCTCCTTAGCAGGTATACTCCTGGTGTTCCTCTTGGGTTTTGGGGGTTTCTGAGCAAAAACTTTGGGAGCAGATTTGGGCTTAGATGGAGCAGCCCCTGACTTGATTGCATATCCCATAAGTTTCTGAGCCTTAGGAGCTGGTGCAACATCCTCTTCCTCCTCCTCTTCTTCTGAATCTCTCATAATGTAGGATCTACCAAGTACTCTAGCAGTGGTCTTCTTGACCCTTTCTTTTATTTTCTTTCCTTCTCCAGCAGCCTCTCCAATTGGCTTGGAGGTTTCAATAGTTGAGGCTCTAACTTTTAAGGTTGGCACCCTCTTGGCAGGGGCCTTTTTGTGCAATCCTGGCTTAGTTGATGCAACTGTGCCATACTCTTTCTTTAGCACCTTTTTCTTGGAGTTGACTTCTTCCTCAACAACCACATAATCCTCAGCCTAAGAATCCGAGGTCTTCTTTTTCCTTGTTCTAGTGGCTGCCTTGGGCAAGTTGCTTGGTGTGCTCCTGCTTCTCTCATCAGAAGTGCTAGAGGGACTAGTGCCCTCACTCATATGAACCCGCTCCTCAGACTTGTTCTGGCTGTCACTTTGATCGGACATCTTGCAGGAAAACTGTCAATAGACACTGTGAATAGATTGTAGATGGGGTAGAGTAGATGAGCATCACAAAGTGCAGAATTTTTGCAAAACAGATGACTTAAAAACTTAGTTTTAGTTCTTCACAGAAAGCATTACGGATCTACCAATTTGTAAACTCGGTGATACCGAAGCAACTTTTGGAACCTAAACTAGTGAACTCGGCCAGACTGAGTCATAGTTCGGTGGCACCGAGATTGCTGGGGTTTCATAGAGAATCGAACTCGGTCACACCGATTTGCAATTTTTGGTCAGACCGAAAACGCATGTGCAATGGCCTAAGCCAAATCGGTGAGACCGATTTCTACAACTCGGTCGGTCTGAGATGAGTTCGGCGGAGACCTAACCTTAAATTTTCAAATCAAATCTAATCGACGAGATGCTTTCGCTGGATAGGATGATTTCATACGTGGCTAGAATCATGGCAAAGCAATGTGCTATGAATCAGAGTTAAGGAATAGCACAAAGATCAAGTTCATACCCTACTTCGGCAGTGAACTTGCTACGGCGGCAACAGCGGGGCAGATTGCCATTGACGGTGGCGAAGACCAGTGGCGGGAGGTCGCTGACGGCGAGAGGACGATTCGGAGACCCGAGGAGGTAGAGCTAGTCATGCATGGGTGAAAGTTTTGGAAAATTTTCCAAAATTTGACCCGTCAGTATATATAACACGACCCTGTCGGTGTGACCGAGTGGAACAACTCGGTGGCACCGAGATGCAGAACTGCAAGCGCTTGCTACAACTTGGTGTGACCGAAAAGTTCTAATTGGTTGCACCGAGATTGAAAACCTAGATCAACTTAGTGATCTCGGTGTGATCAAAATGGATGACTCGATCATACCGAAGTGCACAAAGAGGTTTTGGTAGTTTAAGTCAATGACGAATCGGGGACTCCGAGTGTTCCTCACACAGAGTGGTTCGAATCTGACTTGATCAAACTTTGTGATGTAGCATGAATAGAGTTTGAGATGAGGAAAGCATAGATAGCTAGAGGGAGTTCTTAGGCATTCTTGTCCATCCATTCAGCAAAAGAGAAAAAGCCAAACAATCAAAGCAACAAATGGATGTCCTTGAATGAGTAAAATATGCAACCAACATGCTCACACAATAAGATCGAAATAGAAATATGTGACAAAGCATGCACAAACACTATAGCATCTATCAAGCAATTTGGCGATGACTAGGTCATCTATATATGAGTATATTGACTTAGGAGTCAAATGAGAACATTTGATCGTAGGTCATACTCATCGTTTAAGCACAAGAGGGGTTGCCACTTTTACATAAAGCATTGTAGTGTTTACACCATTGGAGTTGCTTTAGCTCAATTGATTAGAGTAAAGCTCAACCTAGATGTGATATCCCCCCTTAAGAGGGATGAACTAACCTTGGGTTTTGTCGATCATGACTTCATGTAGGTTGTGAAGATGTAGATGCTCAATGTTTATGTAGATCCTTTGGAGCAATCCTTTGAAGTGAGTTGCACTTTCAATACCTACACGGGTTAGTCCCACAAGGAACAAACAAGGATATCCATAGACATAGAGTGATATTCACATGATATGATGTCCATGAATGCATTAGGTTACCTTGTCCCTTGTATTACCAACAATAGGGTTTGTGACTCCTTGAACTAGTTCAAGATATGGAAGTGGTTTGCGCTTGTCCTCGCCAAAATGATATGAGTGAAGTGTGTTGGCGGAGTCACCCTCAAGAACTCTCTAGTTCTTCTTTGGGATCCACACCATCTTGATGGGAATCCTTGGAGTTGTAGTCATACTTGATGAAGTAGAACTTGATGTAGTCTTGGGAACCCACTTGACCAAGCCTTTGGGAGCTTCTTCAAATGCATCAATATCCTCTTGAAGCTTGTCCTTGCCTTTTTGCTTGTGGTATTGTGGTGGAATATCATCTTGAGCTTGTGTTCCTTGGAAATAAGTAGGATCATACTTCCCTTGTTGAGGAACAAATTTTGTCTTGGGATATTGATCTTCTTCCCACTCAACTCCATTGGCATCGAACTTTCGTTCAAAACCAACACCTTGATTCTTCCGGTGTCTTCCTTGCTTGCGTACAATTTCCTCAAATTGCTTACTTTCGGCAAGGCTCTTGTAAGCACCTTTCTCTATAATTCCCTTCAATAAGGTATTTTCTTGCTCAAGTGTAACTTGGCTAAGAGAATCATTAGTGGAATCAAGAGAACTACTAGAAGCAACATCATTGAGTTTAGCATGATTATTGTTACTACTAGAAGAAGAATCTTTTTTACTCTTGTTGCTAGATTTAACTTGTGGCATGTAAGTAGACAAAAGTAAACGCTTGGCAATGTAAGAAGAACTTTTCTTGCGAAGATCATCATTGATCGCTTTTAAGAACCCATGCTCTTGCTCAAGGTTGAGCTTTTCGAAGCATAACTTCTCATGAGTCTTTAAAAGCTCTCGATGATTTTCCAAGGTAGTTTCAAGAGCTAACTTAAGAGTGTTTTGCTCTTTAGTTAGACACTCAACCTCCTTCTAATCATTTTCATTCGTTTTGTCTTGATTAGCATGGTTAATATCAAGTTCATCATAGTTTCCATCACTAGAATTGTCAACAAGTAAATCATCATCACCTAGCAAGTCATCTGGATCACTATTGAAATCAACATACTCGGGGTGTGATACCTTTGGGCCTTTTGCCACGAAGCATCTTCCAATCCCTTCATTTGGTGACTCAAATATGTCGTAGGAGTTGGTTGACACAAGTGCTAGACCGGCAACACCTTCAACTTGAGTATATTCGAAGTCGGAGTGATAACTTCTCTCAGAGGGATCGTCGGAGTTGGAGCCGGATACCCATTCACCAACGTGAGCTTGATGTCTTCGTTTTGTGTAGCCCCTTGATGATTTGTCCTTCCTTTCCGAATCCTTTCTTCTCCATGATGTTCTTCGTTCATAACAGCCTTCTCTACTCCTCTCTCTTGGTGGTGATTCTTCTCTCCTACTCCTTCTTCTGGGAGAACCTTCTCTTCTTTTGTAGGGAGCCGTACACTCATTGGAGTAGTGTCCGGGTTTTCCACAATTGTAGCAATTACGTTCACGACTTGAAGATCTTTTGTCATTGTAGGACCTTGACTTGGAACTTCTTTCCTTGCTTCTACTCTTGTAGAACTTGTTGAAGTTCTTCACCATTAGGCTCAATTCTTCATTGAAGTTTTGTTTCTCACTTGATGATGTGGGAGCATCACATGAGGCTTTGTAAGCACCACTTGACTTGTTGTGAAGCTCTTCGTTATCCTTGAGTGACATCTCATGAGCAACAATCCTTCCAATGACTTCTGTTGGCTTGAGATCTTTGTAATTTGGCATCATTTGGATCAATGTGCACACGGTATCATATTTTCCATCCAAGGCTCTTTGGATCTTCTTGGTGATGAATCTATCGGTCATCTCTTCGCTTCCTAAGCCGTCAATCTCATTTGTGATGAGAGCAAGCCTAGAGTACATTTCAGCGACACCTTCACCATCCTTAATTTTGAACTTGTCAAGTTGACTTTGAAGCACATCCAATTTGGATTCCTTGATAGAGTCGGTACCTTCGTGCATATCAATCAAAGTATCCCAAATTTCCTTTGCATTCTCAAGATGGCTGATTTTGTTGAATTCTTCGGGGCACAATCTGTTGAAGAGAATATCACAAGCTTGAGCATTGTATTGCAGCATCTTCAGCTCTTCCGCGCTAGCCTCACGCTTCGGTTCCCTCCCATCAAAGAATTCACCTTGCAAGCCAATACACACAATAGCCCAAACGGCGGGGTTATGTCCTGGAATATGCATTTTCATCTTATGCTTCCAACTAGCAAAATTAGTACCATCAAAATAAGGACCTCTACGGTGGTAATTTCCCTCACTAGATGCCATACTCTCCGAGGTTGTGAAACCAAGGCTATGATCACCAAAGCTATGAAAATCAAGGCAAATGGAGACCAAAGCTCTGATGCCACTTGTAGGATCAAAAGTATGTCTAGAGGGGGGTGATTAGACTACTTGACCAAATAAAAATCTAGCCTTTTCGCAATTTTAATTCTTGGCATATTTTAGCAACTTAGCACAAGTCAAGCAAACACCTACACATGCAATTATAAGAGTATAGTAGAGGAATGTAAAACAATTGCATATCAAGGTAAAGGGAGGAGTTTGGAGGGAGAAAATGCAATGTAGACACAAAGATGTTTGGCATGGTTCCGGTAGGGGGTGCTATCGTACATCCACGTTGATGGAGACTTCAACCCACGAAGGGTAACGGTTGCGCGAGTCCATGGAGGGCTCCACCCATGAAGGGTCCACGAAGAAGCAACCTTGTCTATCCCACCATGGCCATCGCCTAATACGTCCATTTTGCATCATGCTTTTATATCAATATTTATTGCATTATGGGCTGTTATTACACATTATGTCACAATACTTATGCCTATTATCTCTTATTTTACAAGGTTTACATAAAGAGGGGCAATGCCGGTAGCTGGGATTCTGGCTAGAAAAGGAGCAAATATTAGAGACTTACTCTGCACAGCTCCAAAAGTCCTGAAACTTCACGAATGATGTTTTCCAAATATATATAAAACATTGAGCGCAAGAACTTCACCAGCGGGTCCACACCCTGCCCACGAGGGTGGAGGGCGCGCCCTACCCCCTGGGCGCGCCCCCTACCTTGTGGGCCTCCTGGTGGCCCTCCGGTGACCATATTCTGCTATATGGAGTCTTTCAATGGGAAAAAATCATAAGCCATCTTCTCGGACGAAACTCCGCCGCCACGAGGCGGAACCTTGGCGTAACCAATCTAGGGTTCTGGCAGTGCTGCTCTGCCGAGGAAACTTCCCTCCCGGAGGGGGAAATCATCGCCATCGTCATCACCAACGCTCCTCTCATCAGGAGAAGGAAACCTCCATCAACATCTTCATCAGCACCATCTCATCTCAAAACCCTAGTTCATCTTTTGTATCCAATTCTTGTCTCCAAGTCCGGGATTGGTGCTAGTAGGTTGCTAGTAGTGCTAATTACTCCTTGTAGTTGATGCTAGTTGGTTTATTTGGTGGAAGATCATATGTTCAGATCCTATATGCATATTAATACCCCTCTGATTATGAACATGTTTATGCTTTGTGAGTAGTTACTTTTGTTCCTGAGGACATGGGAGAAGTCTTGCTATTAGTAGTCATGTGAATTTGGTATTCGTTCGATATTTTGATGAGATGTATGTTGTCTCTCCTCTAGTGGTGTCATGTGAACGTCGACTACATGACAGTTCACCATTACATGGGCCTAGAGGAAGGCATTGGGAAGTAATAAGTATATGATGGGTTGCTAGAGTGACAGAAGCTTAAACCCTAGTTTATGCGTTGCTTCGTAAGGGGCTGATTTGGATCCATATGTTTCATGCTATGGTTCGGTTTACCTTAATACTTTTTGTTGTATTTGCGGATGCTTGCAATAGAGTTTAATCATAAGTGGGATGCTTGTCCAAGTAAGGGAAGCACCCAACGACCGTTCCACACACATACCAAATTATCAAAGTACCGAATGTGAATCATATGAACGTGATGAAAACTAGCTTGACGATATTCCCATGTGTCCTCGGGTGCGCTTTACATCATATAAGAGTTTTTCCAGGCTTGTCGTTTGCTACAAAAGGATTGGGCCACTTTGCTGCACTTTATTTACTTTTGTTACTTGTTGCTCGTTACAAATTATCTTATCACAAAACTATCTGTTACCACTTATTTCAGTACTTGCAGAGAATACCCTGCTGGAAACAGCTTATCATTTCCTTCTGCTCCTCGTTGGGTTCAACACTCTTACTTATCGAAAGGACTACGATAGATCCCCTATACTTGTGGGTCATCAAGACTCTTTTCTGGAGCCGTTGCCAGGTAGTGAAGCGCCTTTGGTAGGTGGAATTTGGTAAGGAAAAATTTATATAGTGTGCTGAAATTTACTGTCACTTGTTACTATGGAAAGTAATCCTCTGAGGGGCTTCTTCGGGGTATCTTCACCCCGACCAATAGAGAAAAGAGTTGCTCCTCAACCTACTGAACCTACTGATAATAAAAATGCTTGCTTTGAAATTCCTTTGGGCATGGTAGAAAAACTGCTAGCTAATCCTTTTTAGGAGATGGAACAAAACATCCTGATGAGCATCTAATATATGTGGATGAAGTTTGTGGATTATTTAAGCTTGCAGGTGTACCCGGAGATGTTGTTAATAAGAAGGTCTTCCCTTTGTCTTTGAGGGGAGATGCATCGACATGGTATAGGCTATGTGACGATATGGAGTCTTGGAACTACAAACGATTGAAATTGGAATTTCATCAAAAGTTTTATCCTATGCATCTTGTTCATCGTGATCGCAATTATATATATAATTTTTGGCCTCGCGAAGGAGAAAGCCCGCTCAAGCTTGGGGGAGGCTTAAATCAATGTTATATTCATGCCCCAATCATGAGCTCTCAAGAGAAATGATTATTCAAAAAATTTATGCTCGGCTTTCTGGTAACAATCGCACCATGCTTGATACTTCTTGTGTTGGCTCTTTTATGATGAAGACTATTGAATTCAAATGGGATTTATTGGAAAGAATTAAAGGCAACTCTGAAGATTGGGACCTCGACAATGGTAAGGAGTCAGGTATGACACCTAATTTTGATTGTGTTAAATCTTTTATGGCTACCGATATTTTTTGTAAATTTAGCACTAAATATGGACTTGATTCTGAGATAGTAGCTTCTTTCTGTGAATCTTTTGCTGCTTATGTTGATCTCCCCAAGGAGAAGTGGTTTAAATATCATCCTCCCATAGAAGTAAAAGTAGCCGCACCTATTAAAGTTGAAGAAAAGACTATTACTTATAATGATCCTATTGTTCCTACTTCTTATGTTGAGAAACCACCTTTCCTTGTTAGGATAAAGGATCGTGCTAAAGCTTCAACTGTGGTTCATAAAAGCAATATTAAAACATATACACCTCCTGAGCAAGTCAAAGTTGAACCTAATATTGCTATTGTTAAAGATCTCTTGTCTGATAATATAGATGGGCGTGTTATTTATTTCTGTAATGAAACTGCTAGAATTGCTAAACCCTGTGATACAGATAAACCTAGACCTGTGGTAGGCATGCCTGTTATTTCTATTAAAATAGGAGATCATTGTTATCATGGCTTATGTGATATGGGTGCTAGTGCTAGTGCAATACCTTATTCTTTATACCAAGAAGTTATGCATGATATTGCACCTGCTGAGATGGAAGATATTGATGTTACAATTAAACTTGCTAATAGAGATACTATTTCACCAATGGGAATTGTTAGAGATGTTGAAGTCCTGTGTGGGAAAACTAAATATCCTGCTGATTTTCTTGTTCTTGGTTCCCCACAAGATACTTTTTGTCCCATTATATTTGGTAGACCCTTCTTAAATACTGTTAATGCTACCATAGATTGCAAAAGGGATGTTGTTACTGTCAGTTTAGATGATATGACTCATGAATTTATTTTTTCTAAATTTAGTAGACAACACTGTGAAGAAGAATTACCTAGTAAGGATGAAATTATTGGTCTTGCTTCTATTGCCGTGCCTCCTAGTGATCCTTTAGAACAATATTTGCTAGACCATGATAATGATATGTTTATGACTGAAAGAAGGGAATTAGATGAAGTATTCTTTAAACAGGAACCTATTCTGAAAAACAATTTACCTGTTGAAATCCTAGGGGATCCTCCTCCATCCAAGGGTGATCCCGTGTTTGAGCTTAAACCGTTACCTGATACTCTTAAATATTCTTATCTTGATGAGAAAAAGATATACCCTGTTATTATTACGCTAACCTTTCAGAACATGAAGAAGAGAGATTATTAAAAACTCTGAAGAAGCACCGTGCTGCTATTGGGTATACTCTTGATGATCTTAGGGGCATTAGTCCCACTCTATGTCAACATAAAATTAATTTGGAAGAAGATGCTAAACTAGTTCATGATCATCAACGCCGTCTGAATCCTAAAATGAAAGAAGTGGTAAGAAAGGAGATACTAAAGCTCCTTGAGGCAGGTATAATTTATACCGTTGCTGATAGTAAGTGGGTAAGTCCTGTCCATTGTGTCCCTAAGAAGGGAGGTATTATTGTTGTTCCTAATGATGAAGATGAATTGATTCCCCACAGAATTATCACTGGTTATAGGATGGTAATTGATTTCCGCATGTTAAATAAGGCTACTAAAAAGATCATTACCCCTTACCTTTTATCGAGCAAATGCTAGAAAGATTATCCAAACATACACATTTTTGCTTTCTAGATGGTTATTCTGGTTTCTCTCAAATACCTGTGTCAGCCAAAGATCAATCAAAGACTACTTTTACATGCCCTTTTGGTACTTTTGCTTATAGACGTATGCCTTTTGGTTTATGTAATGCACCTGCTACCTTTCAAAGATGCATGATGGCTATATTCTCTGACTTTTATGAAAAGATTTGTGAGGTTTTCATGGACGACTTTTCCGTCTATGGATCTTCTTTTGATGATTTCTTGAGCAACCTTGATCGAGTTTTGTAGAGATGTGAAGAAACTAATCTTGTCTTGAATTGGGAAAAGTGCCACTTTATGGTTAATGAAGGTATTATCTTGGGGCATAAAGTTTTGGGATTTTTGTATTCGTTCCCCTAGTTGGGTCACGCTCGACTGATTTGCCTCTATTTTTTCAACAATTGCGGGTTTGCCCAGCTCACTTCACTCGCCTTGTGTTTTTGCCCTTCCGAGGCGGTTCCGACCAGTGAGCAGTCGCCACGTGGTGAACCGTGATTGGTTGGAACCGCCCCGGAAGGGCAAAAACACAAGGCGAGTGAAGTGAGCTGGGCAAAACCGCAATTGTTGAAAAAATAGGGGCAAATCAGTCGAGCGTGACCCAACTAGGGGCATGAATACAATTGTTCCTAAAGTTTTTGAAAGAGGTATTGAAGTTGATAAAGCCAAGGTTGATGCTATTGAAAAGATGCCATGTCCCAAGGACATCAAAGGTATAAGAAGTTTCCTTGGTCATGGCGGTTTTTATAGGAGGTTCATTAAGGAATTCTCAAAAATCTCTTGGCCTCTGACTAATTTATTACAAAAAGATATACCATTTGTCTTTGATGATGATTGTGTAGAAGCATTTGAAATACTTAAGAAAGCATTGATCTCTGCACCTATTGTTCAGCCACCTGATTGGAATTTACCCTTTGAAATTATGTGTGATGCTAGTGATTATGCTATAGGTGTTGTTCTAGGACAAAGAGTTGATAAGAAACAAAATGTTATTCAATATGCTAGTAAAACTCTAGACAATGCTCAAAGAAATTATGCTACTACTGAAAAAGAATTCTTAGCAGTTGTATTTGCCTGTGATAAGTTTAGACCTTATATTGTTGATTCTAAAGTAACTATTCACACTGATCATGCTGCTATTAAATATCTTATGGAAAAGAAAGATGCTAAACCTAGACTTATTAGATGGGTTCTCTTGCTACAGGAATTTGATTTACATATTGTTGATAGAAAAGGAGCTGAGAACCTCGTTGCAGACAACTTGTCTAGGTTAGAAAATGTGCTTGATGACCCACTACCTATTGATGATAGCTTTCCTGATGAGCAATTAAATGTCATAAATACTTCTCATACTGCTCCATGGTATGTTGATTATGCTAATTACATTGTTGCTAAGTTTATACCACCTAGTTTCACATACCAGCAAAAGAAAAAGTTCTTTTATGATTTGAGGCATTACTTTTGGGATGCCCCACATCTTTATAAAGAAGGAGTAGATGGTGTTATTAGACGTTGTGTACCTCAGCATGAACAGGAACAGATCCTACGCGAGTGTCACTCCGAAGCTTATGGAGGACACCATGCTGGAGATAGAACTGCACATAAGGTACTGCAATCTGGTTTTTATTGGCCTACTCTCTTCAAGGATGCCCATAAGTTTGTCTTATCTTGTGATGAATGTCAAAGAATTGGTAGTATTAGTAGACGTCAAGAAATGCCTATGAATTATTCACTTGTTATTGAACCATTTGATGTTTGGGGATTTGACTATATGGGACCTTTTCCTTCCTCTTGGTTATACACATATTTTAGTTGATGTTGATTACATTACTAAGTGGGTAGAAGCTATTCCAACTAGTAGTGTTGATCATAACACTTCTATTGAAATGCTTAAAGAAGTTATTTTTCCAAGGTTTGGAGTCCCTAGATATTTAATGACTAATGGTGGTTCACATTTTATTCATGGTGCTTTCCGTAAAATGCTTGCTAAATATGATGTTAATCATAGAATTGCATCTCCTTATCACCCTCGGTCTAGTGGTCAAGTAGAATTAAGTAATAGAGAACTCAAATTAATTTTGCAAAAGACCGTTAATAGGTCTAGAAAGAATTGTTCCAAGAAACTAGATGATGCATTATGGGCCTATATAACTGCATATAAAAATCCTATGGGTATGTCTCCGTATAAAATGGTCTATGGAAAAGCATGTCACTTACCTCTTGAACTAGAACACAAGGCTTATTGGGCTATTAAAGAACTTAATTATGATTTTAAACTTGCCGGTGAGAAGAGGTTATTTGATATTAGCTCACTTGATGAATGGAGAACATAAGCCTACGAAAATGCCAAGTTGTTTAAAGAAAAAGTTAAAAGGTGGCATGATAAAAGAATACAGAAGCGTGAGTTTAATGTAGGTGATTATGTATTGCTATACAACTCTTGTTTAAGATTTTTTGAAGGAAAACTTCTCTCTAAATGGGAAGGCCCTTATGTTATCGAGGAGGTCTATCGTTCCGGTGCCATAAAAATCAACAACTTCGAAGACACAAATCCGAAGGTGGTGAACGGTCAAAGAATCAAACACTATATCTCAGGTAATCCCATAAATGTTGAAACCAATGTTATTGAAACCGTAACCCCGGAGGAGTATGTAAAGGACACTTTTCGGAATGTTTCAGACTCCAAAAAGGAATAGGTATGTGGTACGATAAGTAAACCGACTCCAAAACAGTTTTTAAGGCAATATTTCTCCGTTTTGGAATATTTAGAAAAATAGAAAAATAAGCAGCAGTCCGAAAACGACACGAGGGCCCCACGAGGGTGGAGGGAGCGCCCTACCCTACTGGGCGTGCCCCCCTACCTCGTGGGCATCTCGTGTGCTCTCCGGACTCCGTTATCTTACAGGACACATATTTTGGTCGGTAAAAATTCATTATATAATCTCCCGGGGCCTTTGTTTTGAGTTGTCCTGCTGCAGACGGAGCAACATGTCGTCCCAGGATTCAGAAGGAGAAAGCTATGTGGCTGATTACCTTGCAGATCCTAAGGTCTATGGGGATGTGGAGCATTGTGGTTGGACTACGGAGGAAGAAGAAGACTATGAACCCAAGGGAAAGGAGGATACGAGCTCAGATGAAGATGAAGTCCCACTACCTCAACCTGGGGACATGCATGTGGAGTTCAAAAAGTCAAGTCTCCCGTATAGAGTAAAGAAACCTAAGATCGAGTTCATCCCTTTTCGCCTCTTGCAAGAAAACAAGCAGGAACTATGCAAAAAGATACTAAGCCTGGAACAGGAGATCGAGGACCTAAGGGACCAAAATTTTGTCCTCAAATGCAAATTAAGGAAGAAGCCTACGCCATTAACAAAATCACCACTATCTCCACCAACAAAGAATTGAGTATTTGGTATGGGCACTCCACTTGGCAACTGCCAAGCTTGGGGGAGTGCCCCGGTATCGTATCACCACCACTTTTATCTTTACCGTTTTTCTTAGTTCGATCCTTTTGGTAATATCTTGATCTAGTAGAATAAAAGTTCTTAGTATGATCTAGTTGTGAGTTTTGCTTTATTACCCTTCTATGTAATCGAGTCCGTGAGCTATATAATAAAGATTAGTGTTGAGTCAAGGGCTTGATTATTTTGCCATGGTCCTAAGTGAATAAAGGAAAAGAGAAAGAAATAAAAAGAAACAAAGAGATCATGTGAGTCTTATGGAGAGTAATGAGCTCACATAGAAAGAGTATGATGAATAAAAGTTGTTGAGGGTTGACAAACACAGTTTTGGTCATCGTTGCAATTAATAGGAAGTAATAAAGAAAGAGAGGTCTTCACATATAGATATACTATCTTGGACATCTTTTATGATTGTGAGCACTCATTAAAATATGACATGATAAAGAGTTGACATTGGACAAGGAAGACAACATAATGGGTTATGTTTTCTTACATCTGAGACAAATTGTATTGTCTTGGATCCTCCAACATGTTGAGCTTGCCTTTCCCCCTCATGCTAGCCAAATTCATTGCACCAAGTAGAGATACTACTTGTGCTTCCAAATACCCTTAAACCAGTTTTGCCATGAGAGTCCACCATACCTACCTATGGGTTGAGTAAGATCCATCAAGTAAGTTGTCATCGGTGCAAGCAATAAAAATTGCTCTCTAAATATGTATGATTGATTGGTGTGGTAGAAATAAGCTTTATACAATCGTGTGATATGGAAGTAATAAAAGCGACAAACTGCATAATAAAGGTCCATATCACAAGTGGCAAGATAAAGTGACGTTCTTTCGCATTAAGATTTTGTGCATCCAACCATAAAAGCGCATGACAACCTCTGCTTCCCTCTGCGAAGGGCCTCTCTTTTACTTTTATCTCCTATACTGCAATAGAGTCATGGTGATCTTCACCGTTCCTTTTTACATTTTATCCTTTGGCAAGAACAATATGTTGGAAAGATATTGGTATGTATGGCTAATTGGATGTGAGTTTTCATGAACTATTACTGTTGACATTACCCTTGAGGTAAAACGTTGGGAGGCAAAACTATAAGCCACTATCTTTCTCTGTGTCCGATTAAAACTCCATACCCATAAGTATTGTGTGAGTGTCAACAATTGTGAAATATTATATGATAGTTGAGTATGTGGACTTGCTGAAAAGCTCTTATACATTCACTCTTTCCTATGTTATGATAAATTGCAATTGCTTCAATGACTGAGATTATAGTTTGTTAGCTTTCAATGAAGTTTACGATTCATACTTGATATTGTGATTGAATTATTACTCTAGCATAAGATATCATATGACAAGAATTATATAAGTTGTTGCTCTAAGAATGACCGATCATGACACCTTCATCTCTAAACATGTGGAAATATTTTTCGATTTCGGCTTTTCGCTTGAGGACAAGCGAGGTCTAAGCTTGGGGGAGTTGATACGTCCATTTTGCATCATGCTTTTATATCAATATTTATTGCATTATGGGCTGTTATTACATATTATGTCACAATACTTATGCCTATTCTTTCTTATTTTACAAGGTTTACATAAAGAGGGGGAATGCCGCAGCTGGGATTCTGGCTGGAAAAGGAGCAAATATTAGAGACCTATTCTGCACAGCTCCAAAAGTCTTGAAACTTCACGGATAATGTTTTCCAAATATATAAAAACATTGAGCACAAGAACTTCACTAGGGGGCCACACCCTGCCCACGAGGGTGGGGGGCGCACCCTACCCCCTGGGCGCGCCCCCTACCTCGTGGGCCCCCTGGTGGCCCTCCGGTGACCATCTTCTGCTATATGGAGTCTTTCGATGGGAAAAAAATCATAAGCCATCTTCTCGGACGAAACTCAGCCAGCACGAGGCGGAACCTTGGCGGAACCAATCTAGGGTTCTGGCGGGGCTGTTCTGCCGGGGAAACTTCCCTCCCGGAGGGGGAAATCATCGCCATCGTCATCACCAACGCTCCTCTCATCGGGAGAGGGCAACCTCCATCAACATCTTCATCAGCACCATCTCATCTCAAAACCCTAGTTCTTCTCTTGTATCCAATTCTTGTCTCCAAGTCCGGGATTTGTGCTAGTAGGTTGCTAGTAGTGTTAATTACTCCTTGTAGTTGATGCTAGTTGGTTTAATTGGTTGAAGATCATATGTTCAAATCCTATATGCATATTAATACCCCCCTCTGATTATGAACATGTTTATGCTTTGTGAGTATTTACTTTTGTTCCCGAGGACATGGGAGAAGTATTGCTATTAGTAGTCATGTGAATTTGGTATTCGTTCGATATTCTGATGAGATGTATGTTGTCTCTCCTCTAGTGGTGTCATGTGAACATCGACTACATGACACTTCACCATTACTTGGGCCTAGAGGAAGGCATTGGGAAGTAATAAGTAGATGATGGGTTGCTAGAGTGACAGAAGCTTAAACCCTAGTTTATGCATTGCTTCTTAAGGGGCTGATTTGGATCCATATGTTTCATGCTATGCTTAGGTTTACCTTAATACTTTTCTTGTATTTGCGGATGCTTGCAATAGAGGTTAATCATAATTGGATGCTTGTTCAAGTAAGGGCAGCACCCAAGCACCGATCCACCCATATACCAAATTATCAAAGGACCAAACGTGAATCATATGAACATGATGAAAACTAGCTTGACGATATTCCCATGTGTCCTCGGGAACACTTTACATCATATAAGAGTTTGTCCAGGCTTGTACTTTGCTACAAAAGGATTGGGCCACTTTGCTGCACTTTATTTACTTTTGTTACTTGTTGCTCGTTACAAATTATCTTATCACAAAACTATCTGTTACCACTTATTTCAGTACTTGTAGAGAATACCTTGTTGGAAACCGCTTATCATTTCCTTCTGCTCCTCGTTGGGTTCGACACTCTTACTTATCGAAAGGACTACGATAGATCGCCTATACTTGTGGGTCATCATCGCCCATGATGGACTTGCCTCACTAGGGTAGATCTTCACGAAGTAGGTGATCTCCTTGCCCATACAAACTCCTTGGTTCAACTCCACAATCTTGGCAGAGGCTCCCAAGTAATACCTAACCAATCTAGGAGACACCACTCTCCAATAGGTAACAAATGGTGTGTTGATGATGAACTCCTTACTCTTGTGCTTCAACACTCAACTCTCTCTCATAGGATAGGATTTGGTGGAAAGATGATTTGAGTGGAAAGCAATTTGGGGAAGGCTAGAGATCAAGATTTATGTGGTTGGAATGAAGTATCTTGACCTCAACACAAGTAGGTGGTTCTCTCTTAGAAAATGTATGTTGGAAGTGTAGGCATGTTCTGATGGCTCTCTCTTCGAATGAAAAGTGGTTGGAGGGGTATATATAGCCTCCACACAAAATCTAACAGTTACACACAAATCACCAAACTCGGTGGGACCGAATCATACAACTCGGTCAGACCGATTTAGTTCATAATGTGACCGTTAGGGTTTTCGGTGGGACCGACATGTCAACTCGGTGGGACCGATATCATTAGGGTAAGGGCATAACGTAATCTCGGTGAGACCGATTTTCGTAATAGACTAACCAGAGAGTTGGTCAGGCAATCTCGGTGGGACCAATTCGCACTCTCGGTAGGACCGAAACATTACGAAAAGGAAACAGAGAGTTTGCGTTGCAGTCTCGGTGGGACCGATCGCTCATCTCGGTTGGACCAAAACGTTACGATAGGAAACAAAGATATTACAATCCCATCTCAGTGAGACCGAGATCCCTATCCATGGGACAAAAAAGACTAGGGTTTGTGGCAGTGGCTATGTCAAGTGAACTCAGTGGCGCCAGATAGATCAAATCGGTGGGGCCGAGTTTGACTTTTGGTTTGGGATATATTTGGATATGAGAAAGTGGTTGAGGGTTGTGGAGCATATCACTAAGCACTTTGAGCAAGAACCTCATTAAGCAACACCTCATCCCCTCTTAATAGTATTGGCCTTTCCCATGGACTCAATGTGATCTTGTATTACTGAAAATGAAATGTAGAGACTTGTGCTTTGATCTTGAGCCAATCCTTTTTTCCTTAGCATTTTGAGGGGTCCACGTTCTAATCCTTGCCATGCCAATCATTGAGCTTTTCCTGAAATATTTATCTTCAAGTAGCATTAGCTCACTGAGCTATATGTTGTTAGGAATTACCAAAACCACCGAGGGATAGTTGCACTTTCAATCTCCCCCTTTTTGGTAATTGATGGCAACATATAGATCAAAGCTTCGACAAATGATTATAAGATTGAAAAACATCGTCGCTTTGAGAAGTATGTGATAAGCAGGAGCTCCCCCTAAATTTTTGCATTATTTAAAATTTGCTTTTGAATGCAAATGCACAATCGATTAGAATCATGGGTTAATCTTCCATGTCACATACATCTTGGTGAAGCACTCAAAATGATAGAAATTAAAAGCATGCACTCATCACCAAGAAAGTGAATGATCATATATGGAATATAAAGGATAGCATCATTCAACCAAACATTAAGGTTGCATATGATCAACCACATGATCATATAAGTATCTCACATGGACATAAAGTATCTCACACCAGCACACAATAAAGTAGTTCAACCAAAATAGCAAGAGAGATAAAAAGCCAGACACTCTCTCTCGAAGCCTATGACTAAACATATTTCTCCCCCTTTGGCAACAAGTTACCAAAAAGTTTGAAAATGGATACTACTATACGTCTCTCAGGCTTGGTCTTCGGGAGGTGGTGTAGATAGAACTCCAAGGACGAAGGCTTCCGATGAAGTAGTTGGAGCTGATGGAGTGGGTGCTGGAGGTGGCACTAGAGCTGTAGCTGCTGGTGCTGACACTGAAGCTCTAGCATCTAAGACTGACACTACAGCAGACCTTGGACCGCGTGGCACACGCTTAAAAGCATCAGTGGTTGCTTTTCCTCTCCTCCCCTTTGCTTCCTCCTGAAGCTGCTCAACTGCAGTCTGAATCTCAGTCACCTTCAGATCAAGATCATAGAATTTTGTTTCCACAATCCTCTCTAGGCTCTCCTGATTCCGAGTCAGGGTGGCCAAGCCCTTCTCAATCCTCAGTGTAGCTTGAATCAAATAGGCTAACTGATCTTGCTTACTCTTCAGGAAGACTTGACATGCCTCTTCAACACTTGGCATCTGGGCAGCTTTCTCAGCCTTTTCCTTGGCTCTCTTCTCCTGGACTTGAGCTGATGATGGTTCTTCCTCATTCATCACAATAGTATTGTCTTCAAACTCAAGATATAGAGGTAGATGCTCCTTGTCCAGCAAGTAAGTCCCTGTGCCCATTTTATAGATGATGAGCTCCTGAATGTGTGGAGCATATCCACAACTCCTCTTTTGATCAGCAGCAGTCCTTTTGAACGTTTCTACTATCAAGATCATAACTTTGAACTTCTGGGGGACATCAAAAATTTGCAGCATGTTGATGGAGTGTCCTCGGATCATCTTGTGATCTCCTGGCTTGGGTAGCATTGTGTGCCTTAAGATCCAGTTAATGGTAGGCAGACCAGACAACAGATATTGTACAGATCCAAACTTATGTGTTTCTAAAGCCTTATCAGGGATCTCCTTGTGCATGTTCGCCATTGAGTTGTGGTCTTTCTTCTTGGTGGCATACACATCCAAGTCATCTTCATGTTCTTTTGGGGCATTGATTAGCTTGGCCCATTCATCAACTGTGGACTGATACCTAGTACCCTCTGACATCCAAACTATCCTCCCATCTGGATAGAAGTGGGAAGTAGAGTAGAACTACATGATCAACTCATCATTCCATTTGGTGAGAATTTGTCCAACAAATTCATCTACTCCACAAGCTATCATACACTCTAGGGAAGTGATCTTCATTTTCCCAGATGAACTCCCAGTCCACCCATTTCATGTCACACACTATGGGCTTCTTGTCAAGCAGAATGGTCTCATAGAATTCTTGTTGTTCCTTTGTGTGGAACCTGTAGTCAACTGCAGTCCTCCTCCTAACAGCATAGGGATCAGACTGTCTCCACAACCTCAATCCTGCATCTTTCCTGATGTGCATGTCCTCAGCGACTGGGTGAGCATCATTGTGGTCAGGAATTTTGGGCTTCAACTTCCTCAAGACAAGAGAATCATCTTGTTCTTCTTCTTCTTCAGCTTCAGGCACTGGGCCTTGTTCTTCTCCTCAGCAGCTATACTCCTGGTGTTCCTCTTGGGTTTTGGGGATTTCTAAGCAACAACCTTGGGAGCAGATTTGGGCTTAGATGGAGGAGCCCCTGACTTGATTGCATCTCCCATAAGTTTCTGAGCCTTAGGAGCTGGTGCAGCATCCTCTTCCTCCTCCTCTTCTTCTGAATCTCTCATAATGGAGGATCTACCAAGTACTCTGGTAGTGGTCTTCTTGACCCTTTCTTTTCTTTTCTTTCCTTCTCCAGCTGCCTCTCCAGTTGGCTTGGAGGTTTCAGCAGTTGAGGCTCTAACTTTTAAGGTTGGCACCCTCTTGGCAGAGGCCTTTTTGTGCAATCCAGGCTTAGTTGATGCAACTGTGCCATACTCTTTCTTCAGCACCTTTTTCTTAGAGCTGACTTCTTCCTCAACAACCACATAATCCTCATCCTCCGAATCTGAGGTCTTCTTCTTCCTTGTTCTGGTGGCTGCCTTGGGCAAGTTGCTTGGTGTTCTCCTGTGCTACCTCTTGAGCACTGCGTTGGTTTTCCCCGAAGAGGAAGGAATGATGCAGCAAAGTAGCGTAAGTATTTCTCTCAGTTTTTGAGAACCGAGGTATCAATCCAGTAGGAGGCTACGCGCGAGTCCCTCGTACCTGCACAAAACAAATAAATCCTCGTAACCAATGCAAATAGGGGTTGTCAATCCCTATAAGGCCACTTACGAGAGTGAGATCTGATAGATATGATAAGATAATATTTTTGGTATTTTTATGATAAAGATGCAAAGTAAAATAAAGGTAAAGTAAATAGCAAAGGAAATAACTAAGTAGTAGGAGATTAGTATGATGAAGATAGACCCGGGGGCCATAGGTTTCACTAGTGGCTTCTCTCGAGAGCATAAGTATTCTACGGTGGGTGAACAAATTACTGTTGAGCAATTAACAGAATTGAGCATAGTTATGAGAATATCTAGGTATGATCATGTATATAGGCATCACATCCGAGACAAGTAGACCGACTCCTGCCTGCATCTACTACTATTACTCCACTCATCGACCGCTATCCAGCATGCATCTAGAGTATTAAGTTAAAAACAGAGTAACTCCTTAAGCAAGATGACATGATGTAGAGGGATAGACTCATGCAATATGAAGAAAACCCCATCTTGTTATCCTTGATGGAAACAATACAATACGTGCCTTGCTTCCCCTACTGTCACTTGGAAAGGACACTTCAAGATTGAACCCAAAGCTAAGCACTTCTCCTATTGCAAGAAAGACCAATCAAGTAGGCCAAACCAAACTGATAATTCGAAGAGACTTGCAAAGATAACCAATCATACATAAAAGAATTCAGAGAAGATTCAAATATTATTCATAGATAGACTTGATCATAAACCCACAATTCATCGTTCTCAACAAACACACCGTAGAAAGAAGATTACATCGAATAGTTCTCCACAAGAGAAGGGGAGAACATTGTATTGAGATCCAAAAAGAGAGAAGAAGCCATCTAGCTACTAACTATAGACCCGTAGGTCTGAAGTAAACTACTCACACGTCATCGGAGGGGCTATGGTGTTGATGTAGAAGCCCTCCGTGATTGATGCCCCCTCCGGCGGAGCTTCGGAACAGGCCCCAAGACGGGATCTCGTGGATACAGAAAATTGCAGCGGTGGAATTAGGGTTTTGGCTTCGTATCTGATCATTTGGGGTACGTAGGTATATATAGGAGGAAGGAGTACGTCGATGGAGCAACAGGGGGCCCACGAGGGTGGAGGGCACCTAGGGGGGGAGGCGCGCCCCCTACCTTGTGGCCTCCTCTTTTCTTTCTTGACATAGGGTCCAAGTCTCCCGGGTCTTGTTCGTTGAGAAAATCACGTTCCTGAAGGTTTCATTCCGTTTGGACTCCGTTTGATATTCCTTTTCTTCAAAACCCTAAAACAGGCAAAAAATAGCAATTCTGGGCTGGGCCTCCGGTTAATAAGTTAGTCCCAAAAATAATATAAAAGTGGATAATAAAGCCCAATAATGTCCAAAACAGTAGATAATATAGCATGGAGCAATCAAAAAAATTATAGATACGTTGGAGACGTATCATCCTGCTACCCTCATCAGAATTGCTAGAGGGACTAGTGCCCTCACTCATATGAACCTGCTCCTCAGACTTGTTCTGGCTGTCACTTTGATCAGACATCTTGCAGGCAAACTATCAGCAGACCCTGTGAATAGATTGTAGATGGGGTAGAGTAGAAGAGCATCACAAAGTGCAAAATTTTTGCAAAACAGATGACTTAAAAACTTAGTTTTAGTTCTTCACAGAAAGCATTTCAGATCTACCGATTTGTAAACTCGGTGATACCGGAGCAGCTTTTGGAACCTAAACTAGTGAACTCGGTCAAACCGAGTCACAGTTCGTTGGCACCGAGACTGTTAGAGTTTCATAGAGAATCGAACTCGGTCACACCGATTTGGAATTTTCGGCCAGACCGAAAACGCATGTGTAATGGCCTAAGCCAAATCGGTGAGACCGATTTCTACAACTCGGTCGGTCCGAGATGAGTTCGCCGGAGACCTAACCCTAAATTTTCAAATCAAATCTAATCTACGAGATGCTTTCGCTGGATAGGATGATTTCATATGTGGCAAGAATCATGGCAAAGCAATGTGCTATGAATCAGAGTTAAGGAATAGCACAAAGATCAAGTTCATACCCTACTTTGACGGTGAACTTGCTACGGCGGGGTAGATTGCCATTGATGGTGGCGGAGACCAGCCGCGGCAGGTCACTAGCGGCGAGAGGATGATCCAGAGACCCGAGGAGGTAGAGCTGGTCACGCGCGGGTGAAAGGTTTCGGAAAAATTTCCAAATTTTGACCCGTAAGTATATATAACCTGACCCTGTCGGTGTGATCGAGTGGAACAACTCGGTGGCACCGAGATACAGAACTGCAAGCGGTTACTGCAACTCGGTGTGATCGAAAAGTTCTAATCGGTTGCACCGAGATTGAAAACCTAGATCAACTTAGTGATTTCGGTGTGACCGAAATGGATGACTCGGTCATAACAAAGTGCACAAAGAGGTTTTGGAAGTTTAAGTCTATGACGAATCGGGGACTCCGAGTGCTCTCACACAGAGTGGTTCGAATATGACTTGATCAAACTTTGTGATGTAGCATGAATAGAGTTTGAGACGAGGAAATCATAGATAGCTAGAGGGAGTATTTGGGAATTCTTGTCCATCCATTTGGCAAAAGATAAAAATCCAAACAATCAAAGCAACAACTGGATGTCCTTGAATGAGTAAAATATGCAACCAACATGCTCACACAATAAGATGGCAATAGAAATATGTGACAAAGCATGCACAAACACTCTAGCATCTATGAAGCAATTTGGTGATGACTAGGTCATCTATATATGAGTATATTGACTTAGGAGTCAAATGAGAACATTTGATCATAGGTCATACTCATCGTTTAAGCACAAGTGGGGTTGCCACTTTTACATAATGCATTGTAGTGTTCACACCATTAGAGTTGATTTAGCTCAATTGATTAGAGTAAAGCTCCCCCTATATGTGATATCCCCCCTTAAGAGGGATGAACTAACAATGGGTTTTGTCGATGATGACTTCATGTAGGTGTTGAAGATGTAGATGCTCAATGTTGATGTAGATCCTTTGGAGCAATCCTTTGAAGTGAGTTGCACTTTCAATACCTACACGGGTTAGTCCACACAAGGAACAAACAAGGATATCCATAGACATAGAGTGATATTCACATGAGATGATGTCCATGAATGCATTAGGTTACCTTGTCCCTTGTCTTACCAACAAGAGGGTTTTTGAATCCTTGAACTAGTGCAAGATATGGAAGTTGTTTGCACTTGTCCTCGCCAAAATGATATGAGGGAAGTGTGTTGGCGGAGTCACCCTCAAGAACTCTCTAGTTCTTCTTCTTCCGGATCCACACCATCTTGATGGGAATCCTTGGAGTTGTAGTTGTACTTGATGAAGTAGAACTTGATGTAATATTGGGAACCCACTTGACCAAGGCTTTGGGAGCTTCTTCAAATGCATCAATCTCCTCTTGAAGCTTGTCCTTGCCTTTTTTGCTTGTGGTCTTGTGGTGGAAGATCATCTTGAGCTTGTGTTCCTTGGAAAGAAGTAGGATCACACTTCTCTTGTTGAGGAACAAATTTCGTCTTGGGGTATTGATCTTCTTCCCACTCAACTCCATTGGCATTGAACTTTCGTTCAAAACCAACACCTTGATTCTTCCGGTGTCTTCCTTGCTTGCGTACAATTTCCTCAAATTTCTTACTTTCGGCAAGGCTCTTGTAAACAACTTTCTCTATAATTCCCTTCAATAAGCTATTTTCTTTCTCAAGCGTAACTTGGCTAAGAGAATCATTAGTGGAATCAAGAGAACTACTAGAAGCAACATCATTGAAGAACAATCTTTCTTACTCTTCTTGCTAGATTTAACTTGTGGCATGTAAGTAGACAAAAGTAAACGCTTGGCAATGTAAGAAGAACTTTTCTTGCGAAGATCATCATTGATCTCTTTTAAGAACCCATGCTCTTGCTCAAGGTTGAGCTTTTCAAAGCATAACTTCTTATGAGTCTTTAAAAGCTCTCGATGATTTTCCAAGGTAGTTTTATGAGCTAACTTAAGAGTGTTTAGCTCTTTAGTTAGATGCTCAATCTCCCTCTTATCATCGTCATTCGTTTTGTCTTGATTAGCATGATTAATAGCAAGTTCATCATAGTTTTCATCACTAGAATTGTCAACAAGAAAATCATCATCACCTAGCAAGTCATCTTCATCACTATTGAAATCAACATACTCGGGTGTGATACCTTTGGGCCTTTATCCATGAAGCATCTTCCAATCCCTTCATTTGCTGACTCAAATATGTCGTAGGAGTTAGTTGACACAAGTGCTAGACCGGCAACACCTTCATCTTGAGTATATTCGAAGTCGGAGTGATAACTTCTCTCGGAGTGATCGTCGGAGTTGAAGCCGGATACCCATTCACCAACGTGAGCTTGATGTCTTTGTTTTGTGTAGCCCCTTGATGATTTTTCCTTCCTTTCCAAATCCTTGCTTCTCCGTGATGTTCTTCGTTCATAACGGTCATCTCTACTCCTTCTCTCTCTTGGTGGTGATTCTTCTCTCCTACTCCTTTTTTGGGAGAACCTTCTCTTCTTTTGTAGGGAGACGTTGTTGGATCACGGGTTCTGGCAAAACCCTTAAGGTTCAAACTCTGGGGTGCGCACGAAGATTTCCCCCCTACTGATCCACGTCCTAACTCAACTTAGATCTTACGAACTAACTCGACGAACTCGCAACCCAAAGGACACAAGATTTATACTGGTTCGGGCCACCGTTGTGGTGTAATACCCTACTCCAGTGTGGTGGTGGTGGATTGCCTCTCGGGCTGAGGATGAACAGTACAGGGGGAAGAACAGCCTCCTGAGGAGAGGTGTTCTTGTGCTTGGTGGATGTGATTGTGGGGATGAACTAGTTCTACTCTAAGATGAGGTCGCCCCTAATCTCCGATGAGGTCGCCCTAGCTATGGTGGTGGCTACTCCTATTTATAGTGGCCTTGGTCCTCTTCCCAAATATTGAGCGGGAAGGGATCCCACAACGGCCAATTCGAAGGGGGACAACTAGTACAAGCTCTCCTGACAAAAGCAGTATTCGCCTGCCAAAGGCTCTGCTGGTCTTGGTCCGGTTGCACCGATATGGAAACCTTTGCTTGATGCCTCGATACTCCGCGCCTGCGCTTTCCCCCTTAGCACCGAAGAGGAAACAAGGACACTGTGCACGCTGGCGCCCGCCTGGCCTTGGTCATCATGGCTCACATCACTAGATCCTCGCGAGGTTTGCCTGGCCTTGAACTCTCCGCCCCTCACGAGCCAGGTTGGTGAGGCCGCACCTAAGGAGGTCTTGTGTCATCTGCCTCGCGAGGCTTGGCCCCTCGCGAGGGTCTTGAGTCTTTGCTGGTGAAGATGGGCCGTACTAGCCCGCTCACAGAGCCACGCCGTGGGCTACAGGCGGGCAAGTCTGGGGACCCCCGTTCCCAAAACACCGACAGTAGCCCCCAGGCCCAAGGCGCGCTCGGGCTTGGCTTCGAGGCGAAGCCAAAGGCCAAGTGCGGAGCACCGTGGGCCCCAATAGCCTGCGGCCTTGGTCGATGCATGGCGGTTGATTGGACGTGGGCGTCTCCGCTTCCCCACGCTGCCTCAGCAACTGCCCGACTTGACAAGTCCCTGCGACGTGCAAGGAAAACCATCATTACCTGTTATCGTGGGGGCTGTTGGGTGGCCTTCTCCTGGTATAAATGGGAGGGGGTAGAGCCCCCATCGCGCATCTTTCCTCTACCTCTTCCGCTTCTTCTCCTTCCTTGCTTCACTCCTGCTTTGAATGGCGCCGTCAAGGATGTTCACTGCTGCAGAGAAGGGGAAGGCCCCTCGCGAGGGGCCCGGCTCTCCGCTGCCCAAGCATGCATGCGGTCGTCCATGCAAGCACACCGCAACCCCCGCCGCGGCCCCGCGCAGCCGTGGTGTTGCCACTTCATGGGGCAGGGTCGCTCCAGTCGTGGGGGTCCCGTTGATGAAGGGAGACGTGCCATGGTCGCGTGGCCTCCCTGGCCGCGCTTCCACTCGGCGGAGATGCTGCCAGAGTTCGTCGTCTGGTTGGGGAACTCGGCAGGCAACTAGCTTCAGCTCTCGCGCTTCTTCGCTGATGAGCTGCCGGCCTCAGGTCCAGGCGGGCTTTGGCTACTGGCAGACGGCTGCTGCAGCAGGGCTTCCCGGGTCGCGGTCGAGGTCTCCGCCACGGGTAACATAGCTCTGGCCCGCGGTTGGCAGACGTTCGCCCTCGCGCGCGGCCTGGGCAGGCGGTGCACCATCCACTTAAAGTATGACGGCGATGTGACCCTCTATGTGAGGGTGTTTGGGGAAGATGGTCGCCCCGCCGGGTGCTGCCCCGAGGTGAACGACAGCGAGGAGGTGCTCGGCCTTGGCGACGGCCGTGATGAGGATGAGGGCGAACCTGCCCTTGGTGTCGATCGCGTCTCGTCCGGCTATGGCAGCTCTTCCCCCAGCGACAGCTCCAGCAGTGGCGGCTACGACTAGCCGACACTCCGCCATGCCCGCTTCGGAAACGGTGGCGGGTCGTCTCATCGCCGCGCCTCCGTGAAGTGCGAGGAGGGGTCCGGCTGAGCTCAGGAAGGCGCTGGGGCCTGCTCCCGTGGACCGCTATAGGCACCGCTTCTATTTTGTTCTTCTTTTCCTTCCTACATCAGAAAGAAACCAGAATGGGCCCCGGAGGGGCGTGTAACGAACTATGATCTCAATTGTTATGTTATGTTTGTCGTTCCTGTGCTGTGTCGCAACATCGTCGTTTTATGTAGGGATAACTTAGCTCGACTTGTTTTGAGTGGCCTCCTCCTCACGAGGCGCTTGCTTCCTGGTACCTGTCGAGGCCTCCTTGACCTGATATGCGCATAGGAAATGTAAAAAATTCGTCATAGGTTTATCGTTCACCGGGGGCTTGGTCATAGGCGGCGCTGGCCTTGACCCGGCGCTTCGCATCGCGATACCCGTGGGGCACATATTAGGAGAGGTGCGCCAGCTTGTGGGCTTGAACGAGGGTGCCTCGCAAAAAGACAGAAGGAGGAAGCTCACGAAGGTACCTGTTCAGCCCCCTCGCGAGGGACGCGAGGGAGAGTACAGGTCGACCAAAGAGGCGAAGGCAGAAACAGAGGCAGAAAGCGATAAAACGGGACCAGCAAGAGTCACCAGAAAGCAAATTTAAATTAAAAGAGGGGCGAGCCAACTTTGGAAAGCAAATGAAAAGCCGCGTCTGGCACCTAGTCTAGTCTTCGATGTCTTCTCACCAGCGCGGAGCTAAGTGCTGCCTCTCGGCGTGGGAGGGAGCCCTCGAGGCCCAAGGGCGGCACTCCTGAGGCTCCAGGGCATAGCTCCACTCGTTATTACGTGAGAGTGTCACGGGCGGCAATTCTTTACAGGCACGGGGCCTTGCTTCACAGGCGCCGGGCCTTTCTTCACAGGCACCGGGCCTTCCTCACAGGCACTGGGCCTTTATTCACAGGCACCGGGCCTCTTCACAAGCACTGGGCCTTTCTTCATGGGTAGAACTTCCGGGGGTGTTGGATGTTCCAGGCGTTCTAGACGGGTACCCTGTCCTGCGTCTCCAGCCGCGCGGCGCCAGGCCTGGAGACGTGGACGACCTTAAACGGGCCCTCCCACATGGGTGAGAGCTTATGCAGCCCCTCCCTGGAGAGCACCCGCCTCATGACGAGGTCACCCACCTCAAGAGTCCTGGAGCGGACACTGCGATAGTGGTACCGCCGCAGCGCCTGCTGGTATCTCGCCGCTCATAGTGCAACTTCGTGGCGACGTTCCTCCCGCAGCACGAGGTCCATCCCTCGCGTGGCGTCCTGCTGTGTCTCATCAAACGCCAGGACCCGTGCGGAGCGATGCTTTACCTCGTGAGGGAGGACTGCTTCTGCTCCGTCGACAAGGAAGAACGGGGTTTCGCAAGTTGGCTTGGTGGTGGTGGTGCGGATCGACCACAACACGGACTGGCGCTCGTCGTGCTAGCCCCTGCCGCAGGCTTCGAGCTTCTTCTTGAAGGTCCTGGTCTTGAGGCCCCTCAGGACCTCCGCGTTGGCGCGTTTGGCCTGGCCATTGCTCCTTGGGTGTGCTACCGAGGCATAGAGATCTACGTTCTAAGGTTATCACAATATGACTTGAAGAGATTACTAGTGAACTGCGAGCCTTTATCAGTGGTGATGCGGTCGGGGACCCCAAAATGGCTCACGAGGCCCTTGATGAACTTGGCCGCAGATCCAGCTCGGATGGCGCGGACGGCTTCAACCTCCGACCACTTAGTGAACTTGTCGATGGCGACGTAGAGGTATCGATAGCACCCAGGCGCCTGAGGAAATGGGCCCAGAATATCCAGCCCCCAGACTGTGAATAACCACGAGAGTGGAATGGTCTGGAGGCCCTGAGCTGGCTGATGGATCTACTTGGCATGGAATTGGCAGGCCTCGTAGGACTTCACCAGCTCAGCTGCATCATTGAGCGTCGTAGGGCAGTAGAATCCACTTCAGAATGACTTGCCGACGAGGGTTCGCGACGATGAGTGGTGCCCGCAGTCCCCGCTGTGTATGTCGGCTATCAGCTCTTTCCCTTGTTCCCTAGAGATACAACGCAGTGAAACATCATTTGGTCGCTTCCTGTATAACTCACCGTCCTGGATGCAGTATGCTGTGGCCTGACAGGCCACGCGCTCCACGTCCTCCTCCTTCTCCGGCAACGTCCTTTGCATCAGGTATTCCTTGAATTCCTTGGTCCAACATCCCTCCTGGGGCTCGAGCGCCAGGAGTAGGCGCACTCCCGAGGTTGGGTCACAGGGCGGGGCTCCTGTGGCAGGCGGCTGCGGGAGTTCCTCCTGAGGCTGAGCTATTCTAGAAAGCGGTGGTGTTGCTGATGGCTTGAAGAGCCGCTCCTCGAAGACACCAGGCTCCTAGGGCTGTCACTTAGATGCTCATCTGGCGATGTCGTCAGCTTCCTTGTTGGTGCCACGGGGCACGTTCTGTAACTCCAGGCCTAGAAATTACTTCTCCATCTTGCGCACCTCTGTGAGGTATGCTTCCATGTGCTCGTCCTTCGGCTCGTATACCTTGTTGGAGAAGTTGGCGAGGAGCTGTGAGTCTCCCCTAATAGTGAGACGCTTCACCCCCAGCGCCACCGCAGCCTTCAGGCCGGCTATGAGGCCTTTGTATTCGCAATGTTGTTGCAGACCTTCTCGCCCTGCTGCAAGCAGAGCTGCACGGCGTAGTAGAGCTTGTCTTGAGTGGGCGAGATGAGCACTGCTCCAGCCCTCATGCCCTGGCGCATGAAGGCACCACGAAATACCTGACCCAGCCGCCAGGCGCCTCGCTTCCCGGCAAGAGGGACCGGTCTTCGCCCTCTTCAAGCGTCGGAGCGTCTGTCCATTTTGCCACGAAATCAGCGAGTGCTGCTCCCTTGATGACCCTGGTAGTACTGAACTCCAACTGGAATGCTTTCAACTCGATGTTCCATTCAGCAAATCTTCCGGCAGAGTTGGGGCTCCTGAGCTCTCTCTCCAATGGGTAAGCTGAGACGACCTTGACGGGGTGGCCCTAGAAGTAGTGCCGCAGCTTTCGCGAGGCCACTAGGAACGCGAGTAGGAGCTTCTGAGGCATGGGGTACCGTGATCTTGCATCCCGCAACACCGTGCTAACGAAGTATACCAGGTGCTCGACGAGGGTAGGCGCGCTGATGAGGCTTGCGCCCTCCTGGAGTTGGGGTGCCTCCTAAAGAGAGGGAACCCCTAATGCTTGATCGCTAGCCAGGGCCTTCGCGGGTTTGGGGGCGTCGTCTTGCTGAGCCTGATCCTCTGTCGCTGCTGCTGCAGCCCTTGTGGCGCCCTTCTGCTCTTGCGTCCTCTCTGCTGGAGGCGTGGCACGACATGATGCACCCTTGGCTTGGTCTTCTTCCCGAATCACCACCAGAGCCGCGCTGGCTGGGTATGGGGTGGCGGCGACATAGAGCACTAGGGGCTCGCGAGGTTGTGGCGCCACCATCACTAGAGGGCTGTTCATGTATCTCTTGAGGTCTTGAAAAGCTTGGTCGGCCTTTGTGGTCCACTCGAACGGGCCCTTCTTTTTCATCAGCTTGAAGAAGGGTAGGGCGCGCTCTCCCAGCTTGGAGATGAAGCGCCCCAACACAGTCACCCGACCAGCCAACTTCTGCATTTCCTTGAGGGTCTGCGGTGGACTCATGTCTTCAATGGCCTTGACCTTCTCTGGGTCGGCCTCGATCCCCCTGTGGGACGCCAAACACGCATTTTCTCCGAGTTGAGCTACAAGTCCACCTGGCGAAGGCTTTCAAAGGTCACCTCCAGGTCTTGGATCAAGGTCCCCGCCTCCCGAGGCTTCACCACAATGTCGTCGACGTAGGCTCCAGTGTTTCTCCCAAGATGCCGCCCTAAGGCGATGTGCGTGAGCTGCTGGAAGGTTGCGCCCACGTTGCGTAGCCCGAATGGCATGCAAGTGTAGCAGTACACCCCACACGTGGTCAGGAAGGTCGTCTTCTCCACATCTTCTACCGCCATCTTGATCTGGTGATATCCCGAGAATGCATCCAGGAAGCATATGAAGTCGCACTCGGCGCTAGAGTCGACGATCTGGTCGATGCATGGAAGTGGGAATGGATCTTGGGGGCATGCCTTGTTGAGGTTGGTGAAGTCGATGCACATCCGCTCCTTCCCGCCTTTCTTGGGGATGATGACGGGGTTTGCCAGCCAGTTGGGGTACCGAACCTCGTGAATGACACCCGCAGCCTCCAACTTGCGGGTTTCTTGGACGATGAAAGCTTGATTCTCCGTGGACTGCCGCCTCGCCTTCTGCTTCATGGGGCGTACGTTGGGGCACACCTTCAGGTGGTGCTCTATTACCTCTCTTGGGACCCCTACCAGCTGATCGGGCTCCCAGGAGAACACTCGCTTGTTTGCACGCAAGAACTTCACCAGCGCCTCCTCCTGACCAGGCTCAAGGTTGGCGCCTATGGTAAAGGCTGCCCCTGAGGACTCATCCTCCTTGACCGACACTTGCTTGGTTTCTTCCTTGTCTTGAGTGAAGAACTACTTCTTCTTGGTTGGTGCGGCTCCCTTGGCCTTGGAGGTATCCGCATCGGTGGGTCGTGCTGTCGCGGCGGCCCTGAGGGCAAGCTTGAGCGTCGCCAGGGCCTCCTTGGCGTCCCCCTTGATGGTGAGGACACCTTCGCTCCCCGGCATCTTCATGAGGTTGTAAGCAGGATGGGCTGCTGCCATGAACTGGGCCAGAGGTGGGTACTCGAGGATGGCGTTGTACGGGAGGCCAATGCGGGCGATGTCGAAGTCGATGAGCTCGGTGCGGTAGTTGTCGCGCGTGACGAAGGTCACGGGGAGGTGGATCTGCCCCGGGGAGCGGGTGGAGCCTTCGCCAACCCCTGAGAAGGGCTTGCTAGGGCGGAGCCGCTGGAACGGTACGTGAAGGAGGCTGAAGGCTTCGACGAATAGCACATTGAGGCCGGCACCGCCGTCGACGAGCGTCTTGGTGATGGATACGTGGCATATGGTGGGCGTGCACAGCATCGGGAGCGCACCCGAGCCGACGGTGGAGGCGGAATGATCCTCTGACTCAAAGGTGAGGTCGGAATCAGGCGCGGCCCAGCCAGGCGGAGCCCCCGAGCGCTTGGAAGCAGCACCGATCTGGCGAAAGTACGACTTGATGCTGATCTGAGGGTGGTGCTTGTGAACCGCCGAGAAGTGCTGCGATGATGGGGGCCGCCGGTTCCCCGAAGCGAGTGATGAAGAGGTTGGGCAGCTCCTCCCAGGTGGCGACAGAAGAGTCCAGCAAATGGAGGAGCTAGGCGCACGGTGCGCCTACAAGGGCCATTGGGAACCAGTTGGCCCATATCTTGCCGTCACACACAGCTTCCAGAACGGCCTCCTCGTACGCCAGCAGGAAAGCCGACGGGTCCACCGCACCATCGTAGCGCGGCGGCATTTCCAGCTTGAACTTGGGTGGCCACTGCACCTGCCGCAAGGCGGGGGCAAGGCCTCGGAGCCCCCGAGTGCTGCTGTGTGCACCGGTAGATCGAGCTGGAGGGGCGCCCACCATGGTGGAGCGGGCGTGGAGATGGTGGAGCGCGAATCAACGGAAGAAAGACTCTGGCGCACCCCTACCTAGCGCGCCAAATGTCGGATCACGGGTTCCGGCAAAACCCTTAAGGTTCGAAATCTGGGGTGCGCCTGAAGATTTCCCCCCTACCGATCCATGTCCTAACTCAGCTTAGATCTTACGAACTAACTCGACGAACTCGCAACCCAAGGGACACAAGATTTATACTGGTTCAGGCCACCGTTGTGGTGTAATACCCTACGCCAGTGTGGTGGTGGTGGATTGCCTCTCGGGCTGAGGATGATGTCAGGACCCAGATCCTAAGTCACACAGATCTAGCATGTAACCCATCATATCACTTTGCGGCCTCATGCACGGTATTCCCACGGGTGCCACCTTACCTGGCCCGAGACCGTTTGCGCCTTTTGGCTCACGTATATGATAGTGTCGCTAGCATCCATATGACAGAGAACCCGGGCTGACATGACTAGTTGTTAACCCAAAGTGGCACTAACTTATAGGGACATTCATACATGACCCAGCAACGAACATGTCGGTCATCAGCGAGTGAATTCGGGCTATAGCAACTGGGCTAGCAGGACTCCGGGAATCCGGGCTGTAGCAAGCTAACAAGACTCCAAAAGACACCGCGTGACATTTCCCCGAAGGGACAGACACATAATCAAAGAAGGACACATGTCGGCCAGTCTAAGTGTTCCGGAGAAGTAGCAACTGGGCTAACAGGACTCTGGTAAACCGGGCTGTAGTAGACTACCATGGCTCAGGGGAAGTACTAGACTACATTTCCCCATAAGAGAGGCCACCAAGGATAGACAACTAGGTTGTCGGATCCCACACATACCAAGCATTTCAAATCATACACACAATATGCTCGATATGTGCAAATACAACATGGCATCACAACAAAACTCTACCACTCAAAGTATTTATTCCTTAGGCTCCGAAGAGCCAGATATTACAAACATGGGTCTGATGACCCAGCATTCAAGTCATACAAGCAACAAGCACATGTGGAAGCTTAACTTATCTGAGTACAGACAACTACAAATGAAAAAGGCTGAGAAGCCTGACTATCTACAAGACCCATCCAGGGGCACAAGATCGTAGCTGAGGTAACAAGCTAAACGTCGAAGTCCACGTGGAACTACTAGCGAGACTGTAGTCTCTCTACAAAAACATAAATTAAGCAAACATGAGTACAAATGTACCCAGCAAGACTTACATCAGAACTAACTACATATGCATCATTATCAACAAAGGGGTGGTGGAGTTTAACTGCAGCAAGGCAGCTTTGACTCAGTGGCTAACCTGAACTACTACTGCAAGTAACTCTTTTGAGGTGGCGCACACGAGTCCACATATTCACCAATCAATACACCACTATGGATCTGCTCCCGTCTCCCTATGAGAACGCCATCCATAGCACTCACGCTTATCTTGCGCATTTTAGAGTATCCACTTTCACTTGTCTATGAACTGTACAGGCAACCCAGAAGTCCTTAACCGCAGACACGACTATTCGAATAGATGTTGTTAACCTTGCAGGGGTGTACTTCTTCACACACGCTCTCGCCAGTTACCACCATGTACACGTCGTGTATCTCGGCAACCTTCAAGCGGAAGCCTGGCGAGGGAGTCGTCCACGACCTGACTAAACAAACAAGTCTCTAGTCCAGGTTTATCGCCTATTCAGGTTCTATCCGCAAGGAGATCCGGCCGGGGTTTCACTCACGGCCACAAACGATGAGAGCAGGGTGCTCGAGGCACCAAACGGGCGTCTCAATACATCGTGCCTCATGTCTCTACCACATCATAGCCCACCCCTAGGGTCAGCACTACGCACGGCCCCCCAACACCTATCCTACAAACACCAGAAACTAGTTGCAACTCCTGGACAGAGATCGGGTTGATTAATAAGTCGAGAGAGCTTGGAGTGCCCGGAGCCCAATGTGTGGTAGTAGTTGTTCATGGATCACAAACACAGAGCTCAGTTCTTGAAGACGGTTTCAATGAGACAACCCACCATGTACTCCTACAGGGCCTCTCACTACTACATTTACGAAGTCGTGTTCACACACTTAGCTCACACACAATAGGACATGTTCATCACCATTCCAATTCACCCCCGATGAATCAGACCTGAATCAACTCTAAGCAATAGCAGGCATGACAAGCAAGCATGAATGAGTAGGCACATCAGGGCTCAAACAACTCCTACTCATGCTAGTGGGTTTCATCTATTTACTGTGGCAATGACAGGTCATGCAGAGGAAAGGGGTTCAACTACCGTAGCATATAACAGTTGAATTGTTGTTGTCCTTAATGCAGCAAAAGAGAGCAGGAGCGAGAGAGTGGGATTGTATCGCACAAGGGGGTTTTGCTTGCCTCGCACTTCTGAAGATAATATAGTTCTTCATCGGTCTCATCGAACTCATCGTTGGAACCACATCTATCGAGAGGGAACAACCACCGGCAACAGAGAAGGAGCATAATCAATGCAATGCGCAATATGATGCATGATCATGACATGGCAATATGCTGTGATTTGAGCTAATGCAGCTAGCAACGATTTAAATGGAGTTGGTTTGAACACTAGATTCAAATTCAAACTCCACATAAGGCATTTCAAATGCCATTAATTCAAATTGTCATATACAGTAGATTTAAGTTGCTCAAATATGCATGAAAATGGTACAAATGGATATATTGGATTTTTCTGATAATTTTTCATATATAACTTATTTCATTCTGAGCTACGGTTGAATTTCTATGATTTTTAGAAGTTTAAACCATTTTATGGAACAAATAAATCATTAATGATTTATTTAAAATCCCAGAAAAGCATTACTGTGTCAGCCTGACGTCATCAGGTCAACAGCATCAGCCCAGGTCAAATCCTGGCGTTGGGACCCACTGGTAAGTGACTAGGCTAATTAACAGAGACTGTTAGTGCTAATTTAATCCTAACTAAAAGTGTTAGTGGGGCATTGGCCCACATGTCAGTGACTAGGTAGGGTAGTTAGTGACCTAATTAGTTTAAGCTTAATTTGACACGTCAGCCGACCGGGGTTAGGCTGCCGGCGACCATAACCGACGGCGGAGGCACGCCGGAATCTCTATTCTGGCGACCATTCATCGCGCGGGTGGATTCTACGGGACCCTGGGGATGTGTCGCGTCCAATGATGCCACTGGTTGGTCGGGTAGTTGCTGGAGGTGACGGCGACGAGCACACCCACAGCGGCGCCCGCACGGAGTTGGCCGGGACGGCGTTGTGGTGTATGGGAGGAGGATCTGGTGGTGGCTATGGGCTCCTGGAGAGGCGGGGAGAATGATGACGCGTGCGGGGTGGCTGGTTCGGGCTCTGGCCATGGCGACGCCATGGCCGACGGCACGGAGCTCTCGGCTCCAGTAGCCAGGGGGGATAGAGGAGGGGATTGACCGCGGGGAGAGGGGGAAAACGCTCGGGGGCTCACATCGGCGCTGTAGGGATGGTCAGCATGCTAGGGGAAGCTCGTATGGCAGCAAGTCGACGGTGGAGATCTGCGGCGGCCAACGGTGAAGAAGAGGTCGGGGGAGCCGCTGCAGGGCGCGTCCGCTCGCATGGCTTGGCGGAGACGGCGTAGAGGTCCATGTCGAAGCTTCTTGGCGTGTCGGAGGGACGTGTGGAGGCCGGTGGTCGTGGTGGTGATGAGCGGCGTTGGCGGCAGCGCTCGGTGGCACTGCGGAATTGAGCAGAGGAGGGAGAGGGAGTCCTGGGAGAGAGGGGAGAGGTGCAAGGGGTCGAGGGGAGTGCGTGGCGCCCTCGGGTGCCTCCAGCGGCGAGCAGGTAAGTAGGAGGTGGCTGGCGTCTGGTCGCGTGCGCCAGGCACATGCCCTTCGTCCTCGTGGCAAAAGGAGGAAGACGACAGGGGAGGTGGAGATGGGCTGGGCCGGCTATGCACAGTGTTGGGCTACAGCACCACCTGGTAAGAAAGCCCAGGTAAGGGTTTTCCCCTTTCTATTTCCTTTTTCCATTTCCTGTTTTTATGTTCTGGTTTAAAATAAATACTAATCCATTTCATAAAATCCTGGAAATAATTATGGGTGCCGTCTGAATTATTCCTGTGACCCTTAACAATTTCCAACATTTTTGGAGCATCTAAAATATATATAGCATTTAAATAGCTCCAATTCAAATATGTTTGAATTAATTCAAAATCCAAAATGCCATGGAAAAATGTGCATCATCTCTCAATACTCTTTCCAGCATTTTCCAAAAATGATGAACATTTTTGAAGGCCATTTGGGATCCTGAAAATATATTTATTTTTTTAGTTGAACCTATTTGAATTTCATTGATGCTAGGGTTTGATCATCCCCCATTTCAAATTTTCATAAAATTTAAACATGATGCACGGATGCTTATGCAAAGACAGACAAGGTCTAAGCTAGGGCTGTGACAACTCACCCCCACTAAACAAGAATATCGTCCCGAGATTCAAGCATAGGGTAAGATGAAGGGGAAATGCAAACTAACACAATCTTCACGATCCAGGCTGTACTTTGTAATAACGTTGATTTGTCACCATCTTTGTCTCGACGTCTTGCTCTGAGAACTCCGACCAACATGACAATGAGAGGAAAAGGAAAAACTCTAGAAGGATCGATCTTCTCGAATATCGAACAACTGATGATAAACTTATGGAATGAGACATTGAAACATCTCTCGAGCTAGGACATGAAACATACATCCAAAGGGATGGAGTGTAACAGATGACGAAGGTTCACTAGGTAGACAACATTTTCACGCTTAAGAAGGTGGTGAACAGTTTTCAACGAAGCGAGGAGTTGAGTTGCCATGATACCATAACGAGACATCTTAGAGGAATGTGACTCACAAAAATATTCCCTTAAGTGGCAAAAAGAATTACTTTTGATTCAGAGATCATTGAAACTCTTTATACCAGCCTAAGGCAAATCACGACAATCGTTTGGTAGAGTATGAAGGGATGGCATACCCGGACTAGAATGGATGATGTGGACTACCTTGTTGAAGACAACGCAATGGATGATTTTTGCTTATCATCGGAATTGGTGGGACCCATGGTAGGACCACTTTTGAAGATGATCCTGAACAGCAATTAGTGAGAGGGGCAGCCCATGGGAAGTTAGCACAATGGCGGTGCAAGCTAGGAACAAAATGCAAATGTTGGGAATGTTCCAACCATCATATCTGGCTGAGATTCAGATCTGATTGGCGTCAGGATATTCCAGACTCACGTGTCTGAGGAGAAAGTTTGCAACACAAGTCGATGAGATGACATTGCGAGATTCTCAGGAAATGAACTACGATAGCAAGCTCCAAAACATGATCTCGTTCATCTACATACATGTGGACACGCTATCCAAGACAAGCATGACCGCATAATAGTCTTACAACAAAACACAACCGAGTTTAGGTGGGGAACCATCATCAAGGATATCAAAGTCCTAACATAAGTCATGATTCTTAAGAAGGAACTTCTTCTCCTTGAACAACTCAATTAGTGGCGTGGTGTGCTAGGAAACACATATGGAGTGGAGGCGGCCAACCTATCAAACCATAGAGTACTTCGCACTTATGCATGACTAACTTGGGATGATTCCAGAGGAAGCAAAAACAAGCTTTCTAGAATTCACAGCGGCAACTTGCATCAAGTGCACATGAACTAGAGGAAGTCACTTCTTTCATCCAAACGTACACCTCATGAGCAGAACATGAAGGCAATGCTAACAAAGTTTCCAATGCTAGCTTTAATGTTCATCATGAATCATGGAGAAGATAAAATGCTGCTGATGGGCTCAACAACAAGTCATCAAGATTTCCGTGAAGATGGAATTCCACAACTATGTGAACAAGGCGATAGTATGGGTCAGACCCAAAAGATATAATGGTGTATGCTCGAGGTACGACCCTGAGTAAGACAACATTACGAACATCGTTGGTTCTGATTTGATTTGCGGATAGCCCACACTCAAATCAAAGTTTGGACAAGACGATAGATTCAAAAACGGATCACGAGGAACAACCGATGAAGATATCATCTCTCTTCAACACACACGCACACACGCACACAAGGATATCCCTTTGGAATGAACGAGGTAAGGCAAAGCTTTTATCTTCCAACTCTCCAAGCTGTTGTTTTGCTTAACCAACTAGCTCAGGGGTATCCAACACAGATTCTTAGAGAAGGGGTGGTTATAAGGATAACCAACTTGATCACAAACTCAACATAGCGGTCAGGTGACAACCTGGTAATACTTCCGAGAAGATATTCGGAAAATCACAAACCATCGATATGTTACTAAGCTTGAGAACAATCTTGCTTTTCAGGACAAGACGATATGATCGACAGAGCAAGAAGTTTCACATAATCCAAACTCATTGATCGAAGAGTGCACCAGGAAAATGGACTAGGTAGCACGATCAATCTTAGGAAGATGACTCAGTGCCCAGCATGCTAAGAATGAGAGCATTGCCCATTTAACTACCCAGCAATGGGATTGCTAGGAGTATTGATTTCACACATCATGATTCACTTGCCGGCATTCCAGTTACAATATCACGGGAACTGAGGAATGAACAATGATGGCAAGAAGTATCACTGCGTCAAGAATTCATAAGAGGTGGTGCAATTCTCATGACAATCCTGGCATAAAGGGTGTAATACTTCATGGTAGAGCAGAGCAAAAGCTGGATTGGCATTTTTGATCCACGGAATACAACTGCCTTGACCCAATCCTCGAAGTGGACAAGGTACTGGAGTTTGTTTCTCCTAGTCATTCCAGAATAGAATGGCTTGACAGACCACAAGAATTTGAGGTAACGATGAGCATGAATGCATGACATGCTCTTGACTATCAATTGATAGACAGAGGTCAGAATACAACTAAAGAGAGACAGATCAAAGGAACATATGGTTTTCTGAGTTGAGGATGGATAGATTTAGTATGTCAAACAAGTTCAACATATTTCTTCCAGATAATCCATGCAGAAAGGTAGGACTGGACGATTCACAATGCAGAATGGAGAACTCATCAAGAGCACTCTTATTGTGATGTTTTCTTTCAGGAGAGCTTCTGCCATAAGTAGTTCATGGTATTTGGAAGAAGGATATACCATGGACCTCAAGAACTACCGCAAAGGTTACTAATATCCTAAAGGAACTAGAAAACACTATCAACATGAAGTAAGTAGGGTGATCCCTAGGGTCCCCGCTATGCACGGCCCCCAACACATATCCTACAAACACCAGAAACTAGTTGCAACTCCTGGACAGAGATCAGGTTGATTAATAAGTCGAGAGAGCTTGGAGTTCTCAGAGCCCAATGTGTGGTAGTAGATGTTCATGGATCACAAACACAAAGCTCACTTCCTAAGGATGGTTTCAGTGAGACAACCCACCATGTACTCCTACATGGCCTCTCACCGCTACCTTTACCAAATCGTGTTCACACACTTAGCTCACACACAGTAGGACATGTTCATCACCATTCCAATTCATCCCCGATGAATCAGACCTGACTCAGCTCTAAGTAGTAGTAGGCATGACAAGCAAGCATGAATGAGTAGGCATATCAGGGCTCAAACAACTCCTACTCATGCTAGTGGGTTTCATCTATTTACTGTGGCAATGATAGGTCATGCAGAGGAAAGGGTTCAACTACCGCATCATATAACAGTTGAATCGTTGTTGTCCTTAATGCAGTAAAAGAGAGTAGGAGTGAGAAAGTGGGATTGTATCAGAATGAAGAAGGGGGTTTTGCTTGCCTGACACTTCTGAAGATAATATAGTTCTTCATCGGTGTCACCGAACTCATCGTTTGAACCATGTCTATCGAGAGGGAACAACCACTTGCAACAGAGAAGGAACATAATAAATGCAATGGGCAATATGATGCATGGTCATGACATGGCAATATGCTGTGATTTGAGCTAATGCAGCTAGCAACGATTAAAATGGAGTTGGTTTGAACACTAGATTCAAAGTCAAACTCCACATAAGGCATTTCAAATGCCATTAATTCAAATTGTCATATACAGTAGCTTTAAGTTTCTCAAATATGCATGAAAATGGTACAGATGGATAGATTGGATTTTTTTGATAATTTTTGATATATAACTTATTTCATTCTGAGCTACGGTTGAATTTCTATGATTTTTAGAAGTTTTAACCATTTTCAGAAATAAATAAATCATTAACGATTTATTTAAAATCCCAGAAAATCATTACTGCGTCAGCCTGACGTCATCAGGTCAACCGCGTCAACCCATGTCAAACCTGACACTGGGATCCACTGGTCAGTGACTAGGCTGATTAACAGAGACTGTTAGTGCTAATTTAATCCTAATTAAAAGTGTCAGTGGGGCATGGTCCCACATGTCAGTGACTACGGAGGGTAGTTAGTGACCTAATTAGTTTTAGCCTAATTTGATATGTTAGTCGGACGGGGTTAGGCCACCGGCGACCTCAACCGACGGCGGAGGCATGCCGGAATCTCTATTCCGGCGACCATTCATCGCGCGGGTGGATTCTACGGTACCCTGGGGATGCGCCGCGTCCAACGGTGCCATTGGTTGGTCGCGTAGTCGTCGAAGCTGACAACGACGAGCACATCCGCGGCGACGCCCGCACGGAGTTGGCCGGGACGGAGTTGTTGTGTACGAGATGAGGAGCTGGTGGTGGCTACGGGCTCCTGGAAAGGCGGGGAGAACGATGACGCATGCGGGGGCGGCTGGTTCAGGCTCTGGCCACGGCGGCGCCATGGCCGGCGGCACAGAGCTCTCGACTCCGGTGGCTAGGCGGGCTAGAGGGGATTGACCGCAGGGAGAGGGGGGAAACGCTCGAGGGCTCACATCGGCACCGTAGGAATGGCCAGCGTGCTCGGGAAGCTCGGACGACAGCAAGTCGACGGTGGAGATCCGTGGCAGCTGACGGTGAAGAAGAGGTCGGGAAGCCACTGCAGGGCATGTCCGCTCGCCTGGCTGGGCAGAGACGGTGTAGAGTTCCATGTCGAAGCTTCTTAGCGCATCGGAGGGACGTGTGGAGGCTGGTGGCCGTGGTGGTGGTGAGCGGCGTCGGCGGCATCGGTCGGTGGCACTGCGGAATCGAGCTGAGGAGGGAGAGGGAGTCCTGGGAGAGAGGGGAGAGGTGCATGGGGTCGAGGGGAGTGCGTGTCACCCTCGGGTGCCTCCAGCGGCAAGCAGGTAAGCAGGAGGTGGCCGACGTGTGGTCGCGCGCGCCGGGCACACGCCCTTCATCCTCCTGGCAAAAGGAGGAAGACGACAGGGGAGGTGGAGATGGGTTGGGCCGGCTATGCACAGTGTTGGGCTACAGGAGCACCATGCCAGAAAGCCTAGGTAAAGGTTTTCCCCTTTCTGTTTCCTTTTTCTCTTTCCTGTTTTGTGTTCTGGTTTAAAATAAATACTAAACCATTTCATAAAATCCTGGAAATAATTATGGGTGCCGTCTGAATTATTCCAGTGACCCTTAACAATTTCCAACATTTTTGGAGCATCTAAAATATATATAGCATTTAAATAGCTCCAATTCAAAATCCAAAATGCCATGGAAAAATGTGCATCATCTCTGGTTACTCTTTCCAGCATTTTCCAAAAATGATGAAAAATTTTGAAGGCCATTTGGGATCCTGAAAATATATTTATTTTTTTAGTTGAACCTATTTGAATTTCATTGATGCTAGGGTTTGATCATCCCCCATTTCAAAGTTTCATAAAATTTAAACATGATGCATGGATGCTTATGCAAAGACAGACAAGGTCTAAGCTACGGTTGTGATAAAAGAACAATACAGGGGGAAGAACAACCTCCTGAGGAGAGGTGTTCTTGTGCTTGGTGGATGTGATTGTGGGGATGAACTAGTTCTAGTCTAAGATGAGGTCGCCCCTAATCTCCGATGAGGTTGCCCCTAGCTATGGTGGTGGCTAGTCCTATTTATAGTGGCCTTGGTCCTCTTCCCAAATATTTAGCGGGAAGGGATCCCACAATGGCCAATTCGAAGGGGGCAGCTAGTACAAGCTATCCTGACAAAACCAGTCTTCGCCTACCAAAGGCTCTGGTGGTGACGCTGCTTTCGGATCCATGGTGACCTCCGTCTTGCCGTCCTGCTGGTCCTGGTCTTGTTGCACCGATATGGAAACCTTTGCTTGATGCCTCGGTACTCCGCACTTGCGCTTGCCCCCTTAGCACCAAAGAGGAAACAAGGACACTGTGTGCACTGGCGCCCGCCTGGCCTTGGTCGTCATGGCTCACGTCACTAGAACCTCGCAAGGTTTGCCTGGCCTTGAACTCTCCGCCCCTCACGAGCCAGCCTAGTGAGGCCGCACCTGAGAAGGTCTCGTGTCGTCCGCCTCGCGAGGCTTGGCCCCTCGCGAGGGCCATGAGTCATTGCTGGTGAAGATGGGCCATACGGGCCCGCTCATAGAGCCACGCCGTGGGCCGCAGGCCAGCAAGTCTAGGGACCCCCGTTCCCAGAACGTCGACAACCGTACACTCATTGGCCTAGTGTCCAGGTCTTCCACAATTGTAGCAATTATGTTCACGAGTTGAATATCTTTTGTCATTGTAGGATGATAGAGGCGGGGGTGTCCCGATCTTTCGATGAGATGATAACTATCGATTTGGTGAAGACGACTTTGACGATTCGACTACAAACGTGCACGACGTTGCGCCTTAGCAATCGCTAAACCAACTCCGAGAGGTTATTGACCACGCCAGAGCACAATCAACCTGACCACGAAGGTCTATTCCTGCAAGCAATCGAAGAACAAGCAAGAATATGATAAAGCAATCTGAATATTGCGAATATAGATGAAGTATTGATAAAGGTGGGGATCCGTAAACGGTCTTGGTCTGGTCGTTGGACACAAACAAAGTACACGAAGTTGCAATGGCTAACTTTTAACTAAACAAATCCCAAGGAAAAGCTACTAGATGGATCTACTTATATAGGAGCAAGGGGTGGCGGCCAAGGAGGTGGGAGGACATCCCAAGGCAGCCTAAAACTAAATCTAGGTCGTACAAGGCCAATCGGCCCAAGTGGAGGTGATGTAACACCTTTGGACTTGTAGTTTGACTCGGATTCTGCTGCAGGATCAGATTGTTTCGTCCACAACTCAATGCTCCGGACGAATTTGAAGGTGATTCCAATTGGGTTGGAAATTGCACGAAATCTAGTTTCCAACAAAAAAAGAATCACCCAATTCGGAGTCCGTATTAAAAACTTGTGTGCGTTTTGAGTCAGGTGTGTCTGTGCAGTCCGAATCTGAATCTAGAACGTGAGAGACCTGGACTCTATCTTCTCTTGGGCCAAAAGTGACGTGAGAGAACTTTTTGGACAGCAAATAAACATCTCTTTCTTCCTTATCTTCATATGTGGATTGTACAAATGTCCCATACACCTGCAATTAGACAAAACACAAAAGTGTGTGAAGTACTTTTGTTCTGGATAACATAAATAGATTATTGAATAGTTTGCACTAGAAATCACCTGACAAATATGCATATATGCAATATTTTTGGTCATATCCAAGGTAGTCATGTCCTCATCATCCTCCCCTTCTTGAAAATAAAGCCGTCCTCGGCGTTGCTTAATCTGAAATGTGGCTAACAAAAGAGACAAGGTGTACATGTTGTATATGTATATGTCATCCATTTTACTTCCCTTGATTTTTGCATATATGACACATGAATATATGAGTAACTTGCATAGTTCATAAAATCTAAAGCCAAAAAATTAGCACAAGAAGTAGAAGGCATGAAAATATTGCAACTCAGTTTGCACATATAAGTGAAGCTCTTATTCATTTCAAAAGATTGACAATGTTCATCATTAAACCATCCCAACATTGGTGAATAAACCTTACTTGCATCAAATTTACATGCTACAACATGCTTAAATAAGCAAACATGCAATAAGTCATTCAACACAGAATCATCACCAAGATTAGAGGTCATATCAAAATGATTAAACATTGGTTCTTTCGCATCAATAGTTAATTCAATGGGTGCACTCAAAATTGTTGGTATTTCAGTTGTTTGATCACATGGCAAAGTCAAATTATCAACGTAGTCCTCTAAAATAGGTGGTGTGATCAAAGTAGTGGGTAGCTCATCAGATGGTGTATTCAAATTGACAAGGCATTCATCATTCTCATGTAGAGATGGAAGATCAGTACCTTTGTCATTACCTCTTATGATCAACTCAGATGATGTAGCCACTCTCGGGGGCGATGTGTCACATGGTGGAGGTGATGTAGTCCTGACAACAACGGATGTGGTTGTCATAGTATGCCTAGTAGTTGAAGGAACAATCATATCAACTCTTGGAATGTGCACCGTGCGCTTGTTCTCCTCGTGGCCAACACGTCGTTTTATTTCCTGTTCAGCTTTGCAAGCAAGATGAAACAAATGGTCCATAGGATAACACTCTTCATGAATTAGTATCTCTTGAATATCATAGTTTAATCCTCCCCAAAATCTATCCATAAAATCATCTTCACTGTCTTCTAAAGAGGAATGCAACAAGGTAGTTTGTAAATCATCATAATATTTTGTTACAGTTTCACTACCTTGTTTTAAGTGTTGCAACTTCTTAATCATGTCACGAGTATAATAAGCAGGGACGAAAGTATGTCGCATGGCAAGTTTCAAATCATCCCAAGTAGTAGGTATATAATCAGGGTGTAACCGACAATATTCACTCCACCAAACCAAAGCATAACCAGTGAAAGAACCAACCGCAACCTTAACCTTTTTATGTTCATCGAAATTATGGGAAGCAAATATATTTTTATGTCGAACTCCCATTCAATATATAAAGCAGGTTTAAAACGGCCATTAAATGGTGGTATAGATACATTAACTTGATCATGTGCATTTGGATGTTTGTGCACCTCTCGTGACGGTTGTGGTATTTGCAAAGGTGGTGGCACGTCTCCCGCGATCGACAAAGCCCATGAATTGACTCTGGATCCTGTCATGATTAGTAGAACAAGAAACAAAACCCAAAAATAATGTTCCTATAACTACTAGGATGTGGTGGTAAAACGCTCACAGTAAAGCAAATATCAATGTCTTACAAGTTCTTACCATGCAGCAGGCGGTGATCGGCAACCAGCGGTGTCAAGTAACTCCGAATATTGAGTAAAGCGATTGCCGGGGGAGCGTACGTATACACGGTGTAGAAATATGTGGAGCTGGGTTGGCTATATATGGTAGCAAAAGATTAGCAATAATCAATTCAAAGATGCAATGTTGAATAAACGCTCAACGACGGTACTGTGCTGGTCCTAGGCTAGACCGGACTAGAGACGCGAGCCTAGAACACTAATGAGGTCACGGCGTAGCACAACTAGCATCAATGAAGGATACTAAGTAGCTCTTGACAGCAAGATATAAGTGAAGATCACAATGGCAGTGAAGATAATGATGAAAAACAACTGCCAAGCAGGATATACAACAACTCTCTCCAACTTTCCTCTTAAAAAGTTTGAGACAATTTTCTGATAAATTCTTTCAAAGAATTCTACTAACTCAAGCTTTCCAATGCAAAAAAATCACTCAATTCCGAGTTGATATGAGGAGTCAAAGAATTCTAAAACTGGCCTAAAAAATTGGAACAAGCTGTGTTCACGAACTTCGGAGGGCAAAAAGACCTATTTAGGAGCCGATTTTGAGGTGTCAAATATTGAACTAGCTTCTGCAACTATTTAGATGCGGCTCGTCGCTATCTTCAATTTGAGTACTCACGGAGCCAAAACGGACTTCGTATGAGGAAGATACACCTGTTTTACTGAACAGTACGCAAAACAGATTCCAATCCGAATTCAGGTACGAGATTGATTCTAGATAGATCCAATTTTTTTTCTTCTCTCTTTTTTTTCTCACGCTTTTTTTTCTTTTTATTCTCCCTCTTTTTCTTTTTTTTTACTGAACAGTGCGCAAAACAGATTCCAAAACTTGTGTGCGTTTTGAGTCAGGTGTGTCTGTGCAGTCCAAATCTGAATCCAGAACGTGAGAGACCTGGACTCTATCTTCTCTTGGGCCAAAAGTGACGTGAGAGAACTTTTTGGACAGCAAATAAACATCTCTTTCTTCCTTATCTTCATATGTGGATTGTACAAATGTCCCATACACCTGCAATTAGACAAATCACAAAAGTGTGTGAAGTATTTTTGTTCTGGATAACATAAATAGATTATTGAATAGTTTGCACTAGAAATCACCTGACAAATATGCATATATGCAATATTTTTGGTCATATCCAAGGTAGTCATGTCCTCATCATAGGACCTTGACTTGGAACTTCTTTCCTTGCTTCTACTCTTGTAGAACTTGTTGAAATTCTTCACCATTAGGCTCAATTCTTCATTGAAGTTTTGTTTCTCACTTGATGATGTGGGAGCATCACATGAGGCTTTGTAAGCACCACTTGACTTGTTGTGAAGCTCTTCCTTATCGTTGAGTGACATCTCATGAGCAACAATCCTTTCAATGACTTCTTTTGGCTTGAGATCTTTATAATTTGGCATCATTTGGATCAATGTGCACACGGTATCATATTTTCCATCCAAGGCTCTTAGGATCTTCTTGATGATGAATCTATCGGTCATCTCTTCGCTTCCTAAGCCAGCAATCTCATTTGTGATGAGAGCAAGCCTAGAGTACATTTCAGCGACACCTTCATCATCCTTCATTTTGAACTTGTCAAGTTGACTTTGAAGCACATCCAATTTGGATTCCTTGATGGAGTTGGTACCTTCGTGCATATCAATCAAAGTATCCCAAATTTCCTTTGCATTCAAAAGATGGCTGATTTTGTTGAATTCTTCGGGGCACAATTCGTTGAAGAGAATATCACAAGCTTGAGCATTGTATTGCACATGTTTAACTCTTCCGCGCTAGCCTCACAGTTTGGTTCCCTCCCATAAAAGAATTCACCTTGCAAGCCAATACACACAATAGCCCAAACGGCGGGGTTATGTCCAAGAATATGCATTTTCATCTTATGCTTCCAACTAGCAAAATTAGTACCATCAAAATAAGGACCTCTACGGTGGTAATTTCCCTCACTAGACGCCATACTCTCTGTTGGCGTTCTGGGAACGGGGGTCCCCAGACTTGCCTGCCTGCGGCCTGCAGCGTGGCTCAAGTGGGGGCCCAGCGCGGCCCATCTTCATCAGCTCAAGCTCAAGACCCTCGCGAGGGGCCAAGCCTCGCGGGGCGGACGACTGGAAGCTTCCTCAGAGGTAGCCTCATCAGGCAGGCTCGTGAGGAGGCGGAGAGATCAAGGCGGGGGTACCTCGCGAGGAGCCCGTGACACAAGCCATGATGATCGAGACCAGGCGGGCGCCGGCCTGCGTAGTGTCCTTGTTTCCCCTTTGGTGTAAAGGGGGCAAGCACAGGCCAAGGCATCGGGTAAAGATTGCCATTCTGGTGCAACGGGACCAAGACCAACAGAGCGGCAGGACGGTGGTCACCGTGGAGCCCAAGACGGCGTCATCACCAGTACTTTTGGCAGCCGAAGACCACCTTTGGTCAGGATAACTTGTACTATATGTTCCCCTTCAAAATGGCCAAGTGTTGGCGCCCTTCCCGCTCATTATTTGGGGAGAGGCCCAGGGCCTCTATAAATAGAGCTAGCCACCATAGAGTAGGGGGGCAGCTAGAGATCTGATAGAACCCTAGCAGAGAGAGAGAGAAAGGCGACTGAACTCACCCCAGCAGTTCATCGCACCAGCTCAAGAACACCTCTCGCGAGGCTGTTCTTCCCTTGTACTGTTTATCATCAGCCCCTGAGGCAATCCACCACGCCACACACTGGAGTAGGGTATTACACCACAACGGTGGCCGGAACCAGTATAAACCTCGTGTCCCTTGTGTTGTTCATTGTTTCCAGCTTAGATCACGCGATGAGATTGGACGTAGATCGGTAGGGGAGAGATCTCCGCGCGCACCCCAGTGTTCGAACATCAAGGGTCTGCCAGAACCCGAAATCTGACATTTGGCGTGCCAGGTAGGGGGTGCGCCGGAGTTCTCCCTCCTGATGACCCGCTCTCCCCCAACACCGCATCCTGCCCTCATGGCGGACAACGCGCCGCCCGCTCCAGCAACAGATGCCAGCATTGGGGCCAGGGGGCTCCGGGCCTTGGCCCCCACCTTGCGACAGGTGCAGTGGCCGCACAAGTTCAAGCCTGAGATGCCGCTACCCTACAACGGCACGACAGACCCGATGATTTTCCTGCTGGCGTACGAGGAGGCCGTCCTTAGAGCCGGGGGCGACGACCGGGTGATGGCCAACTGGTTACCCATGGCCCTCACTGGCATCCCACGCGCGTGGCTCCTCCACCTGCCGACGGCATCTGTCACCTCCTGGGAGGAGCTACGTGACCTCTTCCTCGCCCGTTTTGCCGCACCAGCGCCGCCCGTCGTCGTAGCTCTCCTGGGTGTCTCCCTGGCACCACCCTCGAGCCATCACGTCAATCCATTCACCCGCCAGATTAGCACCGCCTCCAAGCGTCGGGAAGCCCCCCCAGGCTGGGTGGCGCCCGAGGCTGATCAAACCTTTGACTCGGAGGATCACCCCTTCAACCCCATCGGTTCGGGCGCGCTCCCAATGTTGTGCACCCCCAGCATCTTCCAAGTGGTCGTCACCAGGACCCTCATTGACGGTGGTGCCGGCCTCAACGTGCTCTCGGTGGAGGCCTTCAGCCTCCTCCATGTGCCGCTGGAGCGGCTCCAACCCAGCAGGCCTTTCTCGGGCGTCGGAGCCGGTTCCACCACCTCCTTGGGACAGATCCGCCTCCCAGTGACCTTCGGCACCCACAACAACTTCCGCACGGAGCTGATCGACTTCGACATCGCCCCCATTGGCCTCCCCTACAACGCCATCCTCGGCTATCCGGCCTTGGCCCGGTTCATGGCAGCAATTCACCCAGCGTACAACCTCATGAAGATGCCTGGGAGCAGTGGCGTCCTCACCATGTCAGGAGACACAAGGGATGCGTTGCAGGTGCTCCGTCTTGTTTTCAGGGCAGCCGCGGTGGCACAACCCACTAGCACTGACGCCCTTGAGACCAAGGGGGCTGCGCCGGCTAAAAGGAAGCAACTATTCACCCAAGACAGGGCGGAAACCAAGCAGGTACCAGTTGACGAGGAAGGGTCCACTAGCGCTACCTTCACAATAGGGGCCAACCTCAAGCCCGAGCAGGAGAAGGCCCTGGTGAGGTTCCTGCGTGCGAACAAGAAGGTGTTCGCATGGGAACCTGATCGGCTAGCAGGGGTCCCAAGGAAAGTGATTGAGCATCACCTCAACGTGTGCCCCAATGTGCACCCCGTGATGCAGAAGGCGAGGCGACAGTCCACTGAGAAACAGGCTTTCATCGTTCATGAGACCCGGAAACTAGAGGCGGCAGGAGTTATCTGCGAGGTCCGCTACCCTGATTGGCTGGCTAATCCGGTCATTGTGCCAAAAAAGGGAGGAAAGGAGCGCATGTGCGTCGACTTCACCAACCTTAACAAGGCCTGCCCGCAGGATCCATTTCCGCTCCCCCGCATTGACCAGATAGTCGACTCCACCGCAGAGTGTGACCTATTGTTCTTCCTAGATGCCTTCTCGGGCTATCACCAGATAAAGATGGCGGTAAAAGACGTGGAGAAGACGGCTTTCCTGACCCCGTGTGGAGTGTACTGCTACACGTGCATGCCATTTGGGTTGCGCAACGCAAGAGCGACCTTTCAGCAGCTAATGCACATCGCCTTAGGCCGGCAGCTCCGGAGGAACGCTGAAGCTTACGTCGATGACATCGTGGTGAAGTCTCGTGAGGCAAGAACCCTGATACAGGACCTAGAAGAAACCTTTGCGAGCTTCAACGAAGTGGACCTACGGCTCAACCCAGAGAAGTGCGTGTTTGGAGTCCCCTCGGGCAAGCTCCTGGGTTTCCTCGTGTCCCACAGGGGCATCAAGGCCAACCCGGAGAAGGTCAAGGCAGTCGAAGACATGAGCCCGCCAAGGACCCTCAGAGAAATGCAGAAGCTCACCGGGGGCTAGAGTTGCAGCATGTGCGTCACGGCACCAATTAGGAGGCTCACGACATTGCCAAGAGGGCATCGAGGTGGCTGCCTCAGGAGCCTGGTGTCTTCGAGGAGCGGCTCTTCAAACCCTCGGTGGTGCCATCATTGTCGAGCACGGCGCAACCAAGGGAGGAGCTCCCTCAGTCGCCTGCCTCAGGAGCCCCGGTCTGCGGCCCGGCCTCAGGGCACGCCTGCTCCTGGCGTTAGAGCCTCGGGAAGGGTGTTGGATCCCGGAGCTCAAGAACTATCTGATGCAAGGGACTCTGCCGGAGAATGAGGAGGAAGCGGATCGTGTGGCGCGGCAGGACACGGCTTATTGCATCAAGGATGGAGAGCTCTACAGGAAGCGGCCAAATGACGTGTCCCTACGTTGCATCTCCCGAGAGCAAGGGAAGGAGCTACTAGCGAACATACATGACAGAGACTGTGGGCACCACTCGTCTTCACGAACCCTCGTCGGCAAGGCGTTCCGTAGTGGATTCTACTGGCCCACAGCACTCAATGACGCCATTGAGCTGGTGAAGGCTTGCGAGGCCTGCCAGTTTCACGCTAAGCAGATCCATCAGCCTGCGGGGGGTCTACAGACTATACCCCTGTCATGGCCGTTTGCAGTTTGGGGGCTGGACATTCTGGGCCCGTTTCCTCGGGCGCCAGGGGGCTATCGCTACCTCTATGTCGCTGTCGACAAGTTCACCAAGTGGGCCGAGGTGGAAGCCGTCTGCGCAATCCCGGCAGGCTCTGCGGTCAAATTCATCAGGGGCCTCGTGAGCCGATTTGGGGTGCCCAACCGCATCATCACCGACAACGGTTCGCAGTTCACCAGTAATCTCTTCAAAACGTATTGTGCTAACCTTGGAACGCAGATATGCTACACTTTGGTAGCACACCCCCGGAGCAACGACCAGGCCGAGCAAGCCAACGCGGAGGTCCTGAGGGGCCTCAAAGCCAGGACCTTCAAGAACAAGCTGGAGGCCTGTGGTAGGGGCTGGTACGACGAGCTCCAGTCCGTGTTATGGTCAATCCGCACAACTGCGACCAAGCCGACTGGAGAGACCCCGTTCTTCCTCGTCTATGGAGCAGAGGCTGTTCTACCTCACGAGGTCAGGCGTCGCTCCGCACGGGTCCTGGCGTTCGACGAGACGCGGTAGGACGCCATGCGGGGGATGGATCTCGTGCTGGGGGAGGAACGCCGTCAAGAAGCCGCGCTGCAAGCGGCAAGGTATCAACAGGCGCTGCAACGGTACCACTGCCGCAACATCCGCCCCCGAACTCTTGAGGTAGGGGATCTCGTGCTCAGGCGGGTTCTCTCCAGGGAGGGGCTGCACAAGCTCTCTCCCATGTGGGAGGGCCCGTTCAAGGTTGTTCATGTTTCCAGGCCTGGCTCCGCGCGCTTGGAGACCACGGAGGGGGTACCCATCCAGAACGCGTGGAACATTCAACATCTCCGGAGGTTCTATCCCTGAGCGAGGCCTAGCGCCTACGAAAGGCCCGGTGCCTGTGAAGAAGGCAAATGCCTGTGAAGCTTCCGCGTTTTGGGAAAGGCCCAGTGCCTGTGAAGAAGGCCAATGCCTATGAAGCTGCCGCATTTCAGGAAAGGCCCGGTGCCTGTGAAGAAGGCCAATGCCTGTGCAGCTCGCCGCCCGTGACACTCTCATGTAATAAAGAGTGGGGCCGTACACGCCCCAGAGTCTCCGGAGTGCCGCCCTCGGGCCTCGGGGGCTCCCGCCCATGCCCAGTGGCAGCACTTAGCTCCGTGCTGGTGAGAAGACGTCGAAGACTAGAATAGGTGCTGGACGCGGCTTTCCCATTTACTTTCTGCAGTTGGCTTGTTTATTCCCGTTTTAAGTTTTATTGGAGTTGTTGACGTTCCTGGCTTGTGACTCTTTATCTTTTTCACTCGCTTGCCTCGTTTTCTCTCGCACAAGTCTCGCGAGGGAGGTTCGCGGGCGCCCTCGCGAGTGTTTTCTGCCCCGATCGTTTGGAGCTTTCCTATCTGAGTCCTCTGCGGGAGCACCCCTCGCAGCCCGTGCCCCATGGGCATCGCGACACGAGTGCTGGACCTGGGCCGATCGCCCCCACAACAAAGACCGAAAGTTACCCCTCCTACTAATCCTTGCAGGGCACGAAGCGCACGACGAGGCCACGGCCTCGGGAGGCGAGGACCGCATCAGGCCCCACTGAGCTAAAACAGTTCCCGCACATGGGTGCACGGTACGGAAACACATCGCAGAAGTAGCGGAAGCAGCATGATGGTTAACAGCAGCAGTTCTAACACGCCCCCGCGGGGCCTTATACTACCCTCTATTTCTGCACAGGAAAAGAAGGAAAACAAAATGGGCGCGATTCATCCTACAACAATCCACAGCGAAGGTTCGAGCTGCTCCTGGGGCTCAGGCAGATCCCTCCTCTCGCTTCGTCGGGGCGCGACGACGGGCTGTCCCGCTACCTTCACCCAAGCGGGCGCGACGGTGCGGGGGCTGGTCCCGGCCACCACCGGAGGAGCTGCTCCCTGAGAGGGAGTCGCCGAAGCTCAGCGAACCCCGAGCACCGCCGCCCGTACGCTTGTCGTCGTCTTCATCCTGGTCAGTACCGGGGCTGAGCAGGCGGCCACGGTCGTCGTCTTCGGGGAACCACCCAGCACGGCGACTGTCTTCCCCGAACACCCTCACATAGAGGGTGGCGTCGCCATTAAACTTGAAGTGCAGGGTGCACCACTGGCCCAGGCCGTGCGCGCGGGCAAACATTTGCCAGCTGCGGGTCAGGGCCCCATTCCCAGAAACGGAGACTTCCAGCGAAGCCCAGGAGGCCCTGCTGCAGCAGCCGTCTGCCTGGAGCCAGAAGCCGCACCGGGCGCTAGCCGGCAGTTCGTCTACGAAGAAACGGGGGAGTTGGAGCCGGGTGCTGGTTGGGTCCACCAACCACATGACGAACTCCGGTAGCACCTCCATAGAGCGAAAGCGTGGCCTAGGGGGCGTGCAGCCATGGGGTGCCCCCCAGCGGCAACCGGGCGCTCACCAGCACGCAAGGAACTGCCTCCATGGCCGCAGGAGGCCACTACGGGGACCGTGGAATACTTGCGAGGGCGGCCTCGGCCGCGCTTGGTCGGGGGGGAGTCAGGCCCTGCCTGGCGGGCCTTTCTTTTCTCCGCGGCGGAGAATCTCTTTGGAGCCATGGGAACGGCGAGTAGCCAAGAAGAAGAAAAGGAGCAGCAAGAAGGGATGGGCCGAAGGGGCTCACGCAGCCCCGTACTTATAGCCAGAGGAGGTCAACCGCCGAGCACCACGATCGCATGTAATCATGACCGATCTCTCTGCATGCAGGGACTTGTCAAGTCGTGCGGCCGCCGAGGCGTCGTGGGGAAGCGCAGACTCCCACGTCCAATCAATTGCCACGCGGCGCCCAAGGCCGCAGGCTGTTAGGGCCCGCGGCTCTTCGCGCTTGCCCCTTCGCTTCCCTGCTAGGCCAGGCCCGGGCGCGCCTTGGGCCCGAGGGCTAATGTCAGCGTTCTGGGAATGTGGGTCCCCCAGAGTTGATTTCCTGCGGCCTGTGGCGTGGCTCAAGTGGGGGCCCAGCGCGGCCCATCTTCATCAGCCCAAGCTCAAGACCCTCGCGAGGGGCCAAGCCTCGCGGGGTGGACGACCGGAAGCTTCCTTGGAGGCAGCCTCATCAGGCAGGCTCACGAGGAGGCGGAGAGATCAAGGCGGGGGTACCTCACGAGGATCCCGTGAGGCAAGCCATTGTGATCGAGACCAGGCGGGCGCCAGGCGGGCGCCGGCCTGCGCAGTGTCCTTGTTTCCCCTTTGGTGCAAAGGGGGCAAGCACAAGCCAAGGCATCGGGCAAAGGTTGCCATTCCGGTGCAACGAGACCAAGACCAACAGGGCGGCAGGACGGAGGTCACCGTGGAGCCCAAGACGGCGTCATCACCAGTACTTTTGGCAGCAGAAGACCACCTTTGGTCAGGATAACTTGTACTATATGTTCCCCTTCAAAATGGACAAGTGTTGGCACCCTTCCCGCTCATTATTTGGGGAGAGGCCCAGGGCCTCTATAAATAGAGCTAGCCACTACAGAGTAAGGGGGACAGCTAGAGATCTGATAGAACCCTAGCAGAGAGAGAGAAAGGCAACTGAACTCACCCCAGCAGTTCATCGCACCAGCTCAAGAACACCTCTCGCGAGGCTGTTCTTCCCTTGTACTGTTCATTATCAGCCCCTCAGGCAATCCACCACGCCACACACTGGAGTAGGGTATTACACCACAATGGTGGCCGAACCAGTATAAACCTCGTGTCCCTTGTGTTGTTCGTTGTTTCCAGCTTAGATCACGCGAGGAGATTGGATGTAGATCGGTAGGGGAGAGATCTCCGCACACACCCCAGTGTTCGAACCTCAAGGGTCTGCCGCAACCCGAAATCCAACACTCTCCTAGGTTGTGAAACCAAGGCTATGATCACCAAAGCTATGGAAATCAAGGCAAATGGAGACCAAAGCTCTGATACCACTTGTACAATCGAAAGTATGTCTAGAGGGGGGTGATTAGACTACTTTACCAAATAAAAATCTAGCCTTTTCCCAATTTTAATACTTGGCAGATTTAAGCAACTTAGCACAGGTCAAGCAAACAACCTACACATGCAATTCTAAGAGTATAGCAGCAGAATGTAAAATAATTGCATATGAAGGTAAAGGGAGGAGTTTGGAGGGAGCAAACGCAATGTAGACATGAATATTTTTAGCGTGGTTCCGATAGGTAGTGCTATCATACACCCACGTTGATGGAGACTTCAACCCAGGAAGGGTAATGGTTGCGCGAGTCCACGGAGGGCTCCACCCACGAAGGGTCCACGAAGAAGCAACCTTGTCTATCCCACCATGGCCATCGTGCACGAAGGACTTGCCTCACTAGGGTAGATCTTCACGAAGTAGGCGATCTCCTTGCCCATACAAACTCCTTGGTTCAACTCCACAATCTTGACGGAGGCTCCCAAGTGACACCTAACCAATCTAGGAGACACCACTCTCCAAGAGGTAACAAATGGTGTGTTGATGATGAACTCCTTGCTCTTGTGCTTCAAATGATAGTCTCCCTAACACTCAACTCTCTCTGATAGGATAGGATTTGGTGGAAAGATGATTTGTGTGGAAAGCAACTTGGGGACAGCTAGAGATCAAGATTTATGTGGTTGGAATGAAGTATCTTGACCTCGACACAAGTGTAGGTGGTTCTCTCTCAGAAAATGTATGTTGGATGTGTAGGCATGTTCTGATGGCTCTCTCTTCGAATGAAGAGTGGGTGGAGGGGAATACATAGCCTCCACACAAAATCTAACCGTTACACACAAATCACCAGACTCGGTGGGACCGAAACATACAACTCAGTCAGACCGATTTAGTTCATAATGTGACCGTTAGGGTTTTCGGTGGGACCGACATGTCAACTCTGTGGGACCGATATCATTAGGGTTAGGGCATAACGTAATCTCGGTGAGACCAATTACACAAACTCGGTGAGACCTATTTTGGTAATAGACTAACCAGAGACTTGGTTAGGCAATCTCGATGGGACCGATTCGCTCTCTCAGTAGGACCAAAACGTTATGAAAGGGAAACAGAGAGTTTGGATTGCAATCTCGGTGGTACCGATCGCTCATCTTGGTTGGACCGAAATGTTACGAAGGGAAACAGAGAGATTACAATCCCATCTCGGTGAGACCGAGATCCCTATCGGTGGGACCGAAAAGACTAGGGTTTGTGGCAGTGCCTATGTCAAGTGAACTCGGTGGCGCCGGATAGATCAAATCGGTGGGGCCAAGTTTGACTTTTCGTTTGGGATATATTTGGATATGAGAAAGTGGTTGAGGGTTGTGGACCATATCACTAAGCACTTTGAGCAAGAACCTCATTAAGCAACACCTTATCCCCTCTTAATAGTATTGGCTTTTCCTATGGACTGAATGTGATCTTGGATCACTAAAAATGAAATGTAGAGTCTTATGCTTTGAGCTTGAGCCAATCCTTTTGTCCTTAGCATTTTGAGGGGTCCACTTTCTAATCCATGCCATGCCCATCATTGAGCTTTTCCTGAAATATTTATCTTCAAGTAGCATTAGCTTAATGATCTATATGTTGTTAGGAATTACCAAAACCACCCAGGGATAGTTGCACTTTTAGTGTCGCTCACTGCAGTTGTTGTGTCCAGAGGCGGTGTGGGAGCTACGCCACATTGCTGGCCCTCACGACCCACATGAACGGTTGCCGGTGGCGAGGAGGTCGTGGGCCATCTCCTCCATTGGACTAGTCTACGCCATGTCATCCCGATAGGTGTGCCCCACATGTCAGTTTCCATGTTTTCCCGGCCAAATTCGAGCATCAGTGCTCCGTGTTGCGCATTAGGCGCAGAACAGGTGGTTATTGTGCCCTGGTTCAAATGTGGTACAATACCAAGTTGTTACCTAGTGCTAAGTGTGGTGGTTTTGGGTACGTCACCACCCTTTTCCTTTTCAACTAGTGAAGCGTAACACTTGATTAAGTAGCCGCATGGTGTGCTATATGTAGGTGTTCGACTATTTGAAGGAATAATTGAGGTGTGCCATGCCTGTGCCCGCATTTAGGGGTCCAACTTACCATGCTCCGGCAGTAGTAACTATACTAGTCCCCGTGTACTCCCTCTGTTTTTATTTACTCCACATTTTAGCTTTGCTCAAAGTCAAACTTTGTAAACTTTGACGAAGTTTATAGACAGAAATAATAACATATACCATAACAAATCAATACCATTAGATTCATTATTGAATATACTTTCATATCATATAGATTTGCTATTGTAAATGTTCATATTTTTCTATAAATTTGGTCAAATTTTATGAAGTTTGACTTCAGTCAAACCTAATATGTAGAGTAAATAAAAATGAAGGGAGTATCTTACTCTGTCGGATTTCAGGTTCCGGCAAAACCCTTGAGGTTCGAACTCTAGGGTGCGCATGAAGATCTCTCCTCCCCCTAGCTCATGCTCTCACCACAACCTCAAAGCTCAACACCTCGAACTCGCAGAACAAGGGACACAGGGTTTATACTGGTTCGGGCCACCGATGTGGTGTAATGCCCTACCCCAGTGTGGTGTTGGATTGCCTCTTGGGCTGAGAATGAACAAGTACAAGGGATGAACAGCCCCCTGAGGAGAGGTGTTCTTGAGCTCGGTGAGCTTGTACGGTGGCCTTGGGGTAATGGGTCCGATTCCAGATCCGATGCCTCCCTACGGTGGTGGCTAGTCCTATTTATAGAGGCCCTGGTCCTCTTCCCAAATGTTGGCGGGAAGTGATCCAACAATGGCCAAATTCGAAGGGAGACAACTAGTACAAGTTACCCTGATAAAAGGTGGTCTTCGCCTGCCAAAGGCTCTGGTGGTGACGCCGTCCTGGGCTCCATCGTGACCTCCATCCAGCCGTCCTGCTATTCTTGGTCTTGTTGCACCGGTATGGAAACCTTTGCCTGATGCCTCGGGAGTCCTCGCTTGCGCTTGCCTCCTTAGCACCAAAGAGGAAACGAGTACACTGCGCGCGCTGGCTCACGCCTGGCCTTGGTCGTCATGGCTTGCATCAATAGGACCTCGCGAGGTGCCCCTCGCCTTGATCTCTCCGCCCCTCCCAAGCCAGCCTGGTGAGGCCTCCCCCGAGGAGGTCTTGTGTCGTCCGCCTCGCGAGGCTTGGCCCGTCGCGAGGGTCTTGAGTGTTTGCTGCTGAAGATGAGCCATACAGGGCCGCTAGTGGAGCCACGTTGTGGGCGGCAAGCAGGCAAGTCTGGGAACCCCCGTTCCTAGGACACCGACAGTAGCCCCCGGGCCCAAGGCGCGCTCGGAGTTGGCTTGGAGGCGAAGCCAAGGGGCAAGTGTGGAGCGCCACGGGCCCCAATCAGCCTGCAACCTTGGTTGACGCGTGGCGATTGATGGGACGTGGGCGTCTCCACTTCCCCATGCTGCCTCAGCAACTGCCTGACTGACAAAAGGCTGGCGCTGGTTGCATTTGCCTTCATTTCTCTCCATTGCCTTGCTCCAGATCCCCATTCTCGCTCCTTGCTTCCAGAGGCTCCAGATCCGCCCAGATCATCCTTCAAGCCTGCCGCCAATGGCGCCCAAGAAAGCCCGGGCCGCTCCCTCATTGTCTTGGTATGAGTCGGCGTTCCATGCGCCGAGCGTTTCAGAGAAGAACCTTGCTGCCGTGATCCTGATGACAGCGGAGGGTGATGAGAAGAGGAAGACTATGCTCTGGGCTGGCTCCGCCGAGCCGGAGGTCCCAGGCAGCACCTTCTACCCCTTCTTCATGAGAAGCCTCATCGCCGGGCTAGTTCCCCCCTTATCCGACTTCTTCTACTCTGTCGTTAGCCATTACAATATCCATGGTCTCCATCTTCATCCAAACTCCATCCTCCTTCGGTCGGTCTTTGCCTTCTACCGCGAGACATATGTTGGAGTGATGCCGTCCGTGGCGCTGCTGCTCCACTTCTTCTTCCTCCAGATCAAGGAGGGCCATTGCTCTTGGTGCGTTGGCTTCATCGCGGCCAACAAGACTAACGCCATCTCAAAGGCCGAGAAGAAAGCTGAGAGCTTCATGAGCAAGTGGGTCTTGATGGACGCCAAGTGCTCCAACCCCCGGCTGGTGCTGCCGACGGAGATGCCCGTGTCCCAGGAGCGGTGGCTTTGCGCGAAGCTCAGCGACTCCCGGGCGACGCACGTGTTGGAGAGGATGACCGCCGACCTGAGGCCTGGTGACTCATGGGCGGCGAAGCTAACGGGGGCCATTATCATCAAGGAATTCATGAAGTAGTGCGTGGCTCCCCTTGTGGAGGCTTAGAGACGGAGGGGACGACTTCTGCCTGCGCCCGGAGGCACTTTCGGACGAGGAGTTGCACTTGTCCCTCTAGTCCTTGGTTGGGGACGACAAAGGGTACCCGCCAAACTCCTGCATTCCCTTGTTCCGCCTCTCAAATGGGGCGAAGGCTACCGCCGCCATGCCTGTCTTCGATGGGTGTGGGCTCGTGCCGCCTGCACCCTCAGATGTCCCGGTGACATGACTCCGGTGGACGTGTCTTCCGACGAGTCTCGCGAGGAGAAAGAGGAGGAAGAAGGGGAGGAGGAGGAGCGCGACTCAGAGGCGACCCGCGAAGGGGCGGGGGAGACCTCCCCTTTGCGCAAGGCCGACATCCTCCGCACCCTGCCTGGTGACGATGACGAGGCTGACGCCCCCTGGAAAGGGGGGAGATGGACGCGACAGGGAGCTACATGAGGTCCAAGGTCAGTCCCTGGAGGAGGACACCGGCCGAGGTTCTGACAAGGGGGAGGTCGACGCTGATCTCCCGAGACGACGCCCCTGTTCTGTTTCTGCCTGGAGCTGCTTCCGGCCTATCTGTTGCCCCCTCTTCTGCACCTGGAGCCCTTGCGCCCACGCCTCAGGCTGCGAGGCTCTCAAGTTTCAAGCTTAGGAAGCGGAGAGACTAAGCCACAGTGGACCAGTAAGTATTCTCGTCCTGCCTTGTTCTTGCTTCTGCTGCTAATTCTTGGTGCTTCTCCGTTGCGCAATTAGGCCGACGCCCACAGCAAAGAAGAGGAAGGAGGAAGTAGTGGTACTGCTCGGGACCAAATCACCTGCAGCAGCCGTGCCCTCCTCCATGGGGAAGGGCAGCGACGGCGCTCGCGCTTCCCCTTCCTGGTCATCCTCGCGAGACTTGGGGGAGCATCCCCTGGAGGAGGGTGCCCCCATAGCCCCGCTGGCTACGGAGATGCCGACGCCTGGCTCGGTTGCTGGGGTCCCCAAAGATCGGGAACTCACAGCCCCCAGGCCGTGGTGATGATGTTGTCTCATCCTTCTTCCGCCGTACTACTGACCTCGGATCCTTCCTCTTCCCCTGACGTCCTGGAGCACGCTCTCTCTGCGCTGACCCTGCTGTGAGAGGATCTTCAAGGCACTGACCGTCACCTGGCGGCCGGGCGCCTGGAGCTGATCTCTGGCTGGCTTCACTCCGTTGTATTTGTCCGGGCGGCATTGAGCCAGGCTGCAGCAGCCCCCGAGAAGGACAAGCAGGCTATCGCCCAAGCCGCGGCTGCTCGTGAGGTGGCGCTGAAGGACGCCGGGGCCACCCAGGATTGTTGTCGGTCGCTGGAGGCCGAGCTGAAGACCATGCGCAACGAGCATGCAGACGAAGCTCGAGACCGCAAGGCGGAGGAGGAGAAGATGAGGGCCCAGGAGGACGCCGTCAGGGGTCACGACGCTGAGCTGGAGCAGCTGGCGAAGGCGCTGGCCACGGGGCGTAGCCGGCAAGAGAAGCTGGAGCAGAAGATGAAGGCGGAGAAGGCCGAGCTGGAAGTCAAGGCGAAGGTGAAAGTGCAACTATCCCTAGGTGGTTTTGGTAATTCATAACAACATATAGCTCATTGAGCTAATGCTATTCCAAGATGACTATTTCAGGAAAGCTCAATGATTGGCATGGCATGGATGTGAAAGTGGAACCCTCAAAATGCTAAGGACAAAGGATTGGCTCAAGCTCAAAAGCTCAAGACTCTTCATTTTATATTTTAGTGATCCAAGATCACATTGAGTCTTTAGGAAAAGCCGATACTATCAAGGAGGGATGAGGTGTTGCTTAATGAGCCTCTTGCTTCATGTGCTTAGTGATATGCTCCAAAACCCTCAACTACTTTCCCATATCCACATATGACCTAAACCCTAAGCCAAACTCGGTCCTACCGATTCTTTCTATCCGGCGCCACCGAGTTTCATTTGTCATAAGCCACTGCCAAACCCTAGCAATTCAGTTCTACCGATAGGGATCTCGGTCTCACCGAGATGGGATTGCAAACTCTCTGTTTCCCTTTCGTAACTTTTCGGTCTCACCGAAAGAGCGAATCGGTCCCACCGAGATTGCAATGTAAATTCAGTGTTTCCTTTTTGTAACTTTTCGGTCTCACCGAAAGAGCAAATCGGTCCCACCGAGTTTGCCTGACCAACTCTCTGGTTAGCTAATTACCAAAATCGGTCTCACCGAGTTTGTGTAATCGGTCTCACCGAGATTACGTTATGCCCAAACCCTAACCATATCGGTCCTACCGAGTTGCATGTCAGTCCCACCGAAAATCTCTAACGGTCACTAGGTTTACCTTTTCGGTCCGACCGAGTTTGTTGATTCGGTCCCACCGAGATTGGAAAACTGTGTGTAACGGTTGGATTTTGTGTGGAGGCTATATATACCCCTCCACCTCCTCTTCATTCGTGGAGAGAGCCATCAGAACACATACACAATTCCAACTCATATGTTCTGAGAGAGAACCACCTACTCATGTGTTGAGACCAAGATATTCCATTCCTACCATATGAATCTTGATCTCTAGCCTTCCCCAAGTTGCTTTCCACTCAAATCTTCTTTCCACCAGATCCAAATCCTATGAGAGAGAGTTGAGTGTCGGGGAGACTATCATTTGAAGCACAAGAGCAAGGAGTTCAGTACCTACACACCATTTGTTACTTCTTGGAGAGTGGTGTCTCCTAGATTGGCTAGGTGTCACTTGGGAGCCTCCAACAAGATTGTGGAGTTGAACCAAGGAGTTTGTAAGGGCAAGGAGATCGCCTACTTCGTGAAGATCTACCGCAAGTGAGGCAAGTCCTTCGTGGGCGATGGCCATGGTGGGATAGACAAGGTTGCTACTTCGTGCACCCTTTGTGAGTGGTTGCTTCTTTGTGGACCCTTTGTGGGTGGTTGCTTCTTCATGGACCCTTTGTGGGTGGATCCCTCCGTGGACTCGCGCAACCGTTACCCTTCGTGTGTGGACCCCTCCATGGACTCGCGCAACCATTACCCTTTGTGGGTGGAGCCCTCCGTGGACTCGCGCAACCATTACCCTTCGTGGGTTGAAGTCTCCATCAACGTGGATGTAGGATAGCACCACCTATCCATACCACGGGAAAAACATCCGTGTCTCCAATTGCGTTTGAATTCTCCAAACCCTTCCCTTTATATTCTTGCAAGTTGCATGCTTTACTTTCCGCTGCCAATATACTCTTTGCATGCTTGCTTGAATTGTGTGATGATTGCTTGACTTGTCCTACAATAGCTAAAATCTGCCAAGAACTAAAATTGGGAAAAGGTTAAGATTTTATTTGGTCAAGTAGTCTAATCACCCCCCTCTAGACATACTTTCGATCCTACAAGTGGTATCAGAGCTTTGGTCTCCATTTGCTTTGATCTCCATAGCTTTTGGTGGTCATAGCCTTGGTTTCACAACCTAGGAGAGTATGGCGTCTAGCGAGGGAAATTATCACCGTAGAGGTCCTTACTTTGATGGTACTAATTTTGCTAGTTGGAAGCATAAAATGAAAATGCATATTCTTGGACATAACCCCGCCGTTTGGGCTATTGTGTGTGTTGGTTTGCAAGGTGACTTCTTTGATGGGAAAGAACCAAACCGTGAAGCTACCGCGGATGAGTTGAAGATGTTGCAATACAATGCTCAAGCTTGTGATATTCTCTTCAACGGATTGTGCCCCGAAGAATTCAACAAAATCAGCCGTCTTGAGAATGCAAAGGAAATTTGGGACACTTTGATTGATATGCACGAAGGTACCGACTCCGTCAAGGAATCCAAGTTGGATGTGCTTCAAAGTCAACTTGACAAGTTCAAAATGAAGGATGGTGAAGGTGTCGCTGAAATGTACTCTAGGCTTGCTCTCATCACAAATGAGATTGCCGGCTTAGGAAGTGAAGAGATGACCGATAGATTCATCATCAAGAAGATTCTAAGAGCCTTGGATGGAAAATATGATACCGTGTGCACATTGATCCAAATGATGCCCAATTACAAAGATCTCAAGCCAACGGAGGTGATTGGAAGAATTGTTGCTCATGAGATGTCACTTAAGGATAAAGAGGAACTTCACAACAAATCAAGTGGTGCCTACAAAGCCTCATGTGAAGCCCCTACATCATCAAGTGAGAAACAAAACTTCAATGAAGAATTGAGCTTAATGGTGAAGAACTTCAACAAGTTCTACAAGAGTAGAAGCAAAGATAGAAGCTTCAAGTCAAGGTCCTACAATGACAAAAGATCTTCTAGTCGAGAGCGAAACTGCTACAGTTGTGGAAGACCCGGACACTATTCCAATGAGTGTACGGCTCCCTACAAGAGAAGAGAAGATTCTCCAAAAAGAAGAAGCAAAGAATCACCACCAAGAGAGAGAAGGAGTAGAGATGATCGTTATGAACGAAGATACTCACGGAGAAGCAAGGATTCGGAAAGGAAGGAAAAATCATCAAGGAGCTACACAAAACAAAGACATCAAGCTCATGTTGGTGAATGGGTATCCGGCTCCGACTCCGACAGCCACTCCGAGAGAAGTTATCACTCCGACTCCGAAGATACTCAAGATGAAGGTGTTGCCGGTCTAGCACTTGTGTCAACCAACTCCTACGACATCATTGACTCACCAAATGAAGGAATTGGAAGATGCTTCATGACCAAAGGTCCTAAGGTAACACACCCCGAGTATGTTGATTTCAATAGTGATGAAGATGACTTGTTAGGTGATGATTTGCTTGTTGACAACTCTAGTGATGAATACTATGATGAAACGTCAATTAATCATGCTAATCAAGATAAAACGAATGACAATGATAAGGAGAAGATTGAGGCTCTAACTAAAGAACTAAACACTCTTAAGTTAGCTCATGAAACTATCTTCGAAGATCATCGAGAACTTTTAAGAGCTCATGAGAAATTACGCTTTGAAAAGCTCAATCTTGAGCAAGAGCATGAGTTCTTAAAAGCAATCAATGATGATCTCCGCAAGAAAAGTTCTCCTTACATTGCCAAGCGTTTACTCTTATCCACTTACATGCCTCAAGTCAAGTCTAGTAACAAGAACAAGAAAGATTCTTCCTCTAGCAGTAACAATGATCATGCTAAATCCAATATTGTTGCTTCTAGTAGTTCTCTTGATTCCACTAATGATTCTCTTAGCCAAGTTACACTTGAGCAAGAAAATAGCTTATTGAAGGGAATTATAGAGAAAGGAGTGTACAAAAGCCTTGCCGGGAGTAAGCAATTCGAGGAAATTGTGCGCAAGCAAGGAATGCACCGGAAGAATCAAGGTGTTGGTTTTGAACGAAAGTTCAATGCCAATGGAGTTGAGTGGGAAGAAGATCAATACCCCAAGACAAAGTTTGTTCCTCAACAAGAAAAGTATGATACTTCTTTCAAGGGGACACAAGCTCAAGATGATCTTCCACCACAAGACTACAAGCAAAAAGGCAAGGACAAGCTTCAAGAGGAAATTGATGCATTTGAAGAAGCTCCTAAGACCTTAGTCAAGTGGATTCCCAAGACTACTTCAAGTTCCACTTCATCAAGTACGACTACAACTCCAAGGATTCCCATCAAGATGGTGTGGATCCAAAAGAAGAAGAACTAGAGAGTTCTTGAGGGTGACTCCGCCAACATACTTCACTCTTATCATTTTGGCAAGAACAAGTGCAATCAACTTCCACATCTTGCACTAGTTCAAGGAGTCACAAACCCTCTTGTTGGTAAGACAAGGGACAAGGTAACCTAAAAGTTTTCATGGACATCATCTTGTGTGTGCATCACTCTATGTCTATGGATATCCTTGTTTGTTCCTTGTGGGACTAACCCATGTAGGTATTGAAAGTGCAATTCACTCAAATGGATAGCTCCAAGTGATCTACATCAACATTGAGCATCCACATCTTCAACATCTACATGAAGTCATCATCGACAAAACCCGAGGTTAGTTCATCCCTCTAAGGGGGGATATCACATCTAGGGGGAGCTTTACTCTAAGACTTGAGCTAAAGCAACTCTAAAGATGTGAACACAACAATGCTTTATGTAAAAGTGGTAACCCCACTTGAGCTTAAACGATGAGTATGACCTATGATCAAGTGTTCTCACTTGACTCCTAAGTCAATATACTCATATATAGATGACCTTGTCATCGCAAATTGCTTGGTAGATGCTAGAATTGGTTGTGCATGCCTTGTCACATATTTCATTTGCCATCTTATTGTGTGAGCATGCTGGTTGCATATTTTACTCATTCGAGGACATCCACTTGTTGTTTTGATTGTTCGGTTTTATTTCCTTTTGCCAAGTGGATGGACAAGAATGCCTAAGAACCTCCTCTAGCTATCTATGCTTTTCTCGTCTCAAACTCTATTCATGCTACATCACAAAATTTGATCAAGTCAGATTCGAACCACTCTGTGTGAGGAGCGCTCGGAGTCCCCGATTCGTCATAGACTTAAACTTCCAAAACCTCTTTATGATTCTCGGTCTGACCAATACCCTACTTTCGGTCCTACCGAGATCATTAAGTTGATCTATGTTTTCGATCTCGGTGCAACCGATTTGAACCATTCGGTCACACCGAGTTGCAATAACTGTGTACAGTTTTGCATCTCGGTGCCACCGAGTCGTTCCACTCGGTCACACCGACAGGGTCGGGCTATATATAGTCACGGGCAAAAATTTGGAAATTTCTCCGAACCCCTTCGCCCGCGCGATAGCCTACTCTGCCAACTTGGTCTCCGGATCGTCTCCTCACCGCCAGCTGCCTCCAGTCGCTGGTCTCCATCACCGTCAACGGAATTCTACCCCGCCGTTGCCACCATAGCGAGTCTCCGCCGAACTAGGGTATGGACTCGATCTTTGTGCTATTCCCCAATTTGATTCTTAGCACATTGTGATCATCATGATTCTTGCCACGATTGAAACACTCCTGTCCAGTCAATGCGTTCGTAGATTAGTTTTGATTCGAAAATTTTAGGGTTAGGTTTCCGCCGAAACCATCTTGGACCCACCGAGTTGAAAAACTCGGTCCCACCGATTTGGCTTATGCCATTGCACAAGTGAGACTCGGTCTGACCGAGAATTATTTATCGGTGTGACCGATTTTGGAACTCTGTGAAACCCTAGCAGTCTCGGTGACACCGAACTGTGACTCGGTCTGACCGAGTTCACTAGTTTAGGTTCCAAAACTGCTTCGGTATCACCGAGTTTAAAAATTGGTAGATTCGAGATGATTTCAGTGGGAAACTAAAACTAAGTTTTGAGTCATTCTTTTGCAAAAATCTCTGCATTTTTTGATGCTTATCCACTCTATCTCATCTATAACCTATTCACAGGGTCAGCAGTCAGAGTTTGCAACATGTCTGATCAGAGTGACAGCCAAAACTTGTCAGAGCAGCAAGTGCAGATGAGTGAGGGCACGAGTCCCTCAAGTTCCTCAGATGATGGCAGCAGGAGCACCCCTAGCAATTTGCCAAAAGCTGCCACCAGACAGAGGAAGAAGAGAACTTCAGATTCTGAGGATGAAGATTATGTGGCAGAGGAAGAGGAAGCAACTTCCAAGAGAATTGAGCCAGCTCAGGGCACAAAGCCAGGGTTAAAGATCAAAAGGCCAGCAGGCAGGCAACCTATGTCAAAGGCCAGAGCTTCAACTGAGAAGCCCACTCCCATTGAGCCAGTTGCTGCTGAAGGCAAGAAGAGGAAAGAAAGGGTGAAGAAAACTGTAGCCAGAGTGCTTGGCAAGGCTTCCATCATGGAAGATGAGGAGGAAGAAGAAGAGGTAGCTGCACTAGCACCTAAGGCACCCAAGCTGATGGGTGATGCCATAAGAACAGGGGCAGCTGCTTCCAAGGCCAAGCCAGCTCCAAAGCCAAAGCCAAAGAGGAACACAAGAAGCATCCCAGCTACTGAGAAGAACAAGGCCCCAGTGCCTGAAGCTGCAGAAGAAGAAGAAGAGAATGTTCTTAGAAAGCTCAAGCCCAAGATCCCAGACCACAACGATGCTCATCCTGTGGCTGAGGATATGAAACTCAGGAGAGATTCAGGGCTCCGGAAGTGGAGAGAAGCAGACCCGTATGCTTCAAGGAGAAGAATTGTTGTGGATTACAGATTTCACACCAAGGAACAGCAGGACTTCTATGAGACAGTGCTGCTTGATAAGAAGCCAATAGTCTGTGATATGAGATGGGTTGACTGGCAATACATCAAGGACAATGAAGAACACTACCCTGGAGTGTATGACAGCTTCAATGCTTGTGGAGTAGCAGACTTTGTTGGGCATAAGCTCACAAAGTGGAACGAGGAGGTTATCATGCAGTTCTACTCCACAGCACATTTTTATCCAGATGGGAGGATTGTATGGATGTCAGAAGGAACCAGATATCAGTCAACAGTTGCTGAGTGGGCACAGCTCATTAATGCCCCAGAGGAGCAAGCAGATGACTTGGACATTTATGCCAAGAAGAAGATGGACCACAACTCTATGTCCAATATGTACAAGGAAATTCCAAACGAGGCTCTTGAAACTTTCAAATTTGGCTCAGTGCACTATCTTCTGTCAGGGCTGCCAACTATCAATTGGATACTGAGGCACACCCTATTGCCCAAGTCTGGAGATCACAAGATGATCAGGGGCCACGTGATCAACTTGCTTCATATCTTTGACGTGCCACGGAAATTCAAAGTCATGAGCCTTATGATTGAAACAATCAAGAGGACAGCGGCATACCAGAAGAGGAGCTGTGGATATGCCCCACAGATTTAGGAGCTCATCAACTCTAAGATGGGCACGGGGATATACTTATTGGACAAGGAACACCTGCCCATCCGTCCAGATTTTCAAGATAATCAAGTGGTCATGACTGAGAATGAGCCATCATCTGCCCAAGCACAAGCCAAGAAGGAGAAGGCGAGGAAGGAGAAAGCTGCCAAGATGCCTACTCAAGAGGAGGCATCTGAATATTTCCTGAAAACCAAACAAGAGCAGCTTGGTTACTTGATTGCATCCACCCTGTGGATTGAGCAAGGACTAGCTACCCTAACTCAGAACCAGGCAAGCTTAGAGAGGATCATGGAACAAAAGTTCTATGACTTGGATGTCAAAGTGACAGAGATTCAGACTGCAGTGGAGCAGCTCCAGGATGACATGCAGGAGAGGAGAGGCAAGACTACAACTGATGCCTTTGCCAGAGTGCCACGAGGTCCGAGGTCGTCTGCAGTGCCAGTTGTTGACCCCAAAGCCACCACTTCTGTACCAGCTACAGCCTCAGTTCCACCAGCTCCAGCGTCCACTTCAGCCTCAACTCCAACCACGTCTACAGAAGGCTTCGTCCTTGGAGTGCTCCGGACTCCACCACCACCTGAAGATCAAGCCTGAGTGTCGACTTAGCACTATGCATTTTCTAGGAACTTTTTGGTAACTTGTTGCCAAAGGGGGAGAAAATGTATAGATCATAGGCTTCGAGAGAGAGAGAGTGTTGCTTCTTTCTCTCTTGCTTTATTTGGTGGTTTTTCGAACTTTGTTTGCTTTTGAGTGCTTGAGATACTATGTCTTTGCTCGTGAGACATTGATGATCATGTGTTTGATCATAAGCTACACTAATGTTTGCTTAATATTATCATCTTATCTATCTTATGTGATCATTCACTATTCTTGGTGATGAGTGCATGTATTTCATTCTTATCATTTTAAGCGCTCCACCAAGATGTATGTGACATGGAAGAGTAACCCATGACTCTAACTCTTTGTGCATTTGCAGTCCAAAGCAAATTTTAAATATGCACAAATTTAGGGGGAGCTCTTACTTGTCACATACTTCTCAAAGCGACGATATATTTCATGCTTATTATCATTTGTCGAAGCTTTGATCTATATGTTGTCATCAATTACCAAAAAGGGGGAGATTGAAAGTGCAACTATCCCTAGGTGGTTTTGGTAATTCATAACAACATATAGCTCATTGAGCTAATGCTATTCCAAGATGACTATTTCAGGAAAGCTCAATGATTGGCATGGCATGGATGTGAAAGTGGAACCCTCAAAATGCTAAGGACAAAGGATTGGCTCAAGCTCAAAAGCTCAAGACTCTTCATTTTATATTTTAGTGATCCAAGATCACATTGAGTCTTTAGGAAAAGCCAATACTATCAAGGAGGGATGAGGTGTTGCTTAATGAGCCTCTTGCTTCATGTGCTTAGTGATATGCTCCAAAACCCTCAACTACTTTCCCATATCCACATATGACCTAAACCCTAAGCCAAACTCGGTCCTACCGATTCTTTCTATCCGGCGCCACCGAGTTTCATTTGTCATAAGCCACTGCCAAACCCTAGCAATTCGGTTCTACCGATAGGGATCTCGGTCTCACCGAGATGGGATTGCAAACTCTCTGTTTCCCTTTCGTAACTTTTCGGTCTCACCGAAAGAGCGAATCGGTCCCACCGAGATTGCAATGTAAATTCAGTGTTTCCTTTTTGTAACTTTTCGGTCTCACCGAAAGAGCAAATCGGTCCCACCGAGTTTGCCTGACCAACTCTCTGGTTAGCTAATTACCAAAATCGGTCTCACCGAGTTTGTGTAATCGGTCTCACCGAGATTACGTTATGCCCAAACCCTAACCATATCGGTCCTACCGAGTTGCATGTCAGTCCCACCGAAAATCTCTAACGGTCACTAGGTTTACCTTTTCGGTCCGACCGAGTTTTTTGATTCGGTCCCACCGAGATTGGAAAACTGTGTGTAACGGTTGGATTTTGTGTGGAGGCTATATATACCCCTCCACCTCCTCTTCATTCGTGGAGAGAGCCATCAGAACACATACACAATTCCAACTCATATGTTCTGAGAGAGAACCACCTACTCATGTGTTGAGACCAAGATATTCCATTCCTACCATATGAATCTTGATCTCTAGCCTTCCCCAAGTTGCTTTCCACTCAAATCTTCTTTCCACCAGATCCAAATCCTATGAGAGAGAGTTGAGTGTTGGGGAGACTATCATTTGAAGCACAAGAGCAAGGAGTTCATTACCTACACACCATTTGTTACTTCTTGGAGAGTGGTGTCTCCTAGATTGGCTAGGTGTCACTTGGGAGCCTCCGACAAGATTGTGGAGTTGAACCAAGGAGTTTGTAAGGGCAAGGAGATCGCCTACTTCGTGAAGATCTACCGCTAGTGAGGCAAGTCCTTCGTGGGCGATGGCCATGGTGGGATAGACAAGGTTGCTACTTCGTGGACCCTTTGTGGGTGGTTGCTTCTTCGTGGACCCTTTGTGGGTGGTTGCTTCTTCGTGGACCCTTCGTGGGTGGAGCCCTCCGTGGACTCGCGCAACCGTTACCCTTCGTGGGTGGAGCCCTCCGTGGACTCGCGCAACCGTTACCCTTTGTGGGTGGAGCCCTCCGTGGACTCGCGCAACCGTTACCCTTCGTGGGTTGAAGTCTCCATCAACGTGGATGTAGGATAGCACCACCTATCCGAACCACGGGAAAAACATCCGTGTCTCCAATTGCGTTTGAATTCTCCAAACCCTTCCCTTTACATTCTTGCAAGTTGCATGCTTTACTTTCCGCCGCCAATATACTCTTTGCATGCTTGCTTGAATTGTGTGATGATTGCTTGACTTGTCCTACAATAGCTAAAATCTGCCAAGAACTAAAATTGGGAAAAGGTTAAGTTTTTATTTGGTCAAGTAGTCTAATCACCCCCTCTCTAGACATACTTTCGATCCTACAGAAGGTCCTAGCTGAGGACCGCATGGCTTTCAAGTCCCTTGAGGAGAGGTCCCGCGTGGCGCTGCGGGCACTCTATGAGAAGGGCTTGGAGGAGCCACTGGCGACAGCCGACGAGGGCCCCACCCAGCTGCTTCCTCATCTAGTCGTGGTGCTTGAGGATGTCGTGGATGGGATCGGCCCCTTGGTGGAGGGGGAAGCCCGCACGCTTTCCTCGGCCGTGCTGACACGCGTCTTCACCCATCTCCATCTTCGCGATCCCGACACCGACCTTGACGAGCTACTCGAGCCCATGGATGACGAGCGTTGTGCAGCCGCTGCCGAAGCCGTGAAGAGCCAGGTGGAGGCCTTGCTGAAGAAGTTCCGCGCCTTCAACCCTGTGCCCCCAACTGGTGGTGCCGCCGAACCTGCCACTCTATCGGGCGGCGCTGGTGAGGGCAACATCGCCATCGAGGGAGCACCTTCTACGAGTGACGGCAGCGTCCAGGGATGATGAGATGGCTTGCTGGCGGCTCCTTTTCCTGCTTTTTCTTCTTCAACATGGACCATGCCTCGTGGAGGCGTTTAAACTTGTGTTTGGTATTCAAGAAATAGTATGTCTTGTAATATTTGTTTGAGTTTCACGATTTCTTCCTGTTTGCTTTATGTTCTACGTCAGTAGGGCCCGACCCCGCGCATACCTCAGCCGCCGTTGGGTCGTTCGGATCACTAGGACGAGACCAAGGGGTGAGGGGCTAAGTGGCCAGTTAGGCTCCTAAGTCGCGATGCTCAGGAGTCCCCCTTGACGCGCAAACAGCTTACAGAAAGGAGATGCAGGAGTAGGCCTAGTGTTCTACATAGGTAGGGCCCAACATTCACTAACTACCAGGAGTTGGTAGACAGGGCCCTTATGATTGAAAGCAAACAACAGTAGATAGAGAGCCGTAAACAGAAGTATGGACAGTGGAAGTACAGTTCTGGAGCTCAGCAGAAGCCTCGCTTTACCCCTAACTCTGGTGGTTACACCCATAACCATGGAGGCCATACTCATAACGGAGAAAGCACGCATAACCACAGTGGCCATAAGAATGAGAATGGGAATGGAGCAAGCAGCAGCCAGAACCGTTCCAATCCAGCAACACCCGCTAAGAAGGACCTGAGTCATGTCACCTGTTACAAGTGCAGGAAGACTGGTGTAACGCCCCGAGACCGATGTGCCAGGTGTCTTCCAGTTATTCGCTGTTGTTGCCTTGTCATTGCTTGCGTGTCATGCATTGCATATCATGTCATCATGTGCATTGCATTTGCATACATGTTCGTCTCATGCATCCGAGCATTTTCCCCGTTGTCCGTTTTGCAATCCGGCGCTCCTAGTGGATCCTTCATGGTAATCAAGATTGTCATGTCAATCCTTTTTCAGCCGGTGTGTTTCTCTTCTAGTGGATCCGATCACTTCAACATTCGCAAGATCAATTATCAGTTCTTCTCAACGGTGTTTGCTTCATCCATTCCAAGTTGTCTTTGTTTTTCCCACCCTCCCACCCTTGTTTTCTTGAAGAATTCAGATTTCTTAACCAAGTATCCATCTTATTGATGCGAGGCCTTTTCATTCCTTTTCCGTCAATGTTCGTATCCGGCGATTCTCATGAAGATTCTAATGGAGCTTCAAGCTCATCATTCTCGGTTTTGTTTCTTCTTCGGTGGATTCAATTCAAGATTTTGGTGTTGATCATATCCTTTCCTCGTTTCAGAAGTTTTATCATACCGGTGCACCTCATAATCATCCACTCTTCGCTATTCATTTGTTCCGGAGTGCTCAAGTAATCTCAGAAGATTCGTGTTTCCACTCTGCTTTCGTAATCCTTTCAAGCTCTTTCAAGATTGTTATCTCATTCTAGCCTTTTAATTCAACCGGTGCATTCTCTCTTTTAAATCATTTCAACGATGTATCTTTTCAGTGGGCCCTAACCCACAGGTTTTTTCCCAGGATCTTACCTGACTCGTCTTATTTTCCCGGCGTTACTCTCAAATTCTTTTCCAAGTTTGACGTAAGAATGAGTTATCATCAGTCAAATGCCTTTTCTCCTTGATCTTTCAAATTCTTTCATCGTTGGTTCAACCTTTCCATTTTTCATCCCGGGGTATCTCAACAATTTGGTGGTGTTTCTCATCGTCATTCTTAGATATTGAAGACCGAAGAAGAGTTTCTCTTTAATCTTGCTCCATTCTCTTCAAGATTCATGGTGCTAGCTTGTTGCCATACTCTCATAATTATTTTTGATTGTGAGAATCATTTTCACCCATCAGGAGATATTCAAGGGTATTTTTAGTTCGATTATCCGGAGCCCATCATTTCAGAAGACTTGTTCATTCTCAGCTTTCAGCTCTCGTTCCCCAAATCTCACCGGTGCATCATTCAATATTCTTTAATCAGTGTGTGATCTCTTCGTTTCAGTTGTATCTAAATTCCCTCAAGTATCTTCGTTCATTTCATAATTCTTCCCGGTGTTCCTTTATCTTTTCTTCGTTCATTTTCATTTCTTATGGTGGTTCTTCCAGATTTCTCTTCCTTATCAATTTATTCGTTGTCAATCCTACCGGTGGTTCATAGAAGACCTTCCCAAGTTGGCACTATATCTCTCTTAATCCTTGCTACGAGAATAAGTAGTGTGCAAAATCCGTTGATTGTCATCAATTTAATTGGTGAAGGATAAGCATAATGTAATTCTTATTCTTGTTTCATCCAAATGATTCAATTCCTTATTCCGGAGTGGTTCATCATACATATTCTTGGTTTCAAGTGCTCATCTTTCTTTCCCGGAGTTCCAAGCTCTCGCAATTATGTAATCACAGAGATCTATCTAAATCTTTACAAGGTTCCACCTTGTGTTTTCAACTACCCTTTCTTTCCGTTTGATCATTCTTTTGTTTAACGGAGTTCTTCATGGAGGTTCTACATGATGGTTCATCAAAGATTTAATTCCTTCTAGAAGTGTTCATCAAGATTCTTTTCAGAGGAGTTCAAGCATTCTTCATTTTTCTATCTGTAGTGCAATTCTTTCTTCTGTATCATTGGAGGTGGTATTATGTCATTCTTGATAATCTGAGTTCATGTTCCATGATTCACATGTTGTTAAGAATTAGATACTTTAAATCCATCAATCTCGTCATTGGAGTTTTCTTGCGTTATATTTCACCTAAAGCCTACCCTAAGGATTGTTGCTATCTACGGTGCTTATAAAGGACCCAAGTTCTTTTTTATCCTCCCGGTGAATTACTTTCTCGTCTCCTTGTTCATATCAATCAAATTCTTTTCTCGTGAGTTGCAGGTTGTCATCTCTTAATTTGAGATGTACTCCACAAGACCATATCAAGCTTATCCTTTCGTTGTTGGTTTTCCAACAACTCCGCTCGACCCCGTCTCCTAAGGATGCCTTCTCAAGCTCTTTTGTGGCATAAGATGGCATTTTCTTCTCCATTCTTTTATTTCAATTATCTATCTTCTATCTTTCTTCCAGAGGCCTTATGATGTTGCTACTTTCAATCATCATCTCGAATTGTGAAGATCATGTTTTTCTTTTCGTGCTTATCCATTGAACCGGAGTGTCGTTCCCTCTTATCAAATTCTTCTCATTCTGCAAAGTTTTGCCTCCCTTCTCAGACGGAGTGCTGCCCAAATTATATCATCTTTATTTCCTCCCTACCTTGTTCTAACCGGAGTGTTGTCCGAATTTGTTCTTCTTCGTTCCTCTTTCCAACCGGAGTGTTATCGTATTTGATCTCTATCGTTCCGTGTGGTTCTTCTTTCAACCAGAATGCTTGCATGTGCTTCTTGTTCATTGCAACCTTTATTCTTATGTCTTTCAACCTACAAGGTTCTAGTATTGATCCTTGTTTCTCTTTTCTAACGTAGTGTTTTTCAACTTCGTCATATCCGTTGTATTCTTTTCTCGAAATGGCCTAACCTTTGCAAGGTTCTTTGGTTTCACTCGTTCACCAAAGAAGCAACTTAGTTTTACCTCTTCTCTTTCTCTTCTGTTTTCCCTCCGGTGCCATTCTAGATCTCGGGACGAGATCCTCTCGTAGTGGTGGAGTGTTGTAATGCCCCGAGACCGATGTGCCAGGTGTCTTCCAGTTATTCACTGTTGTTGCCTTGTCATTGCTTGCGTGTCATGCATTGCATATCATGTCATCATGTGCATTGCATTTGCATACATGTTCGTCTCATGCATCCGAGCATTTTCCTCGTTGTCCGTTTTGCAATCCGTCGCTCCTATGTCACCCGGTGTCCTTTTCTACCTCTTTTCGTGTGCGGGCGTTAAACGTTTTCGGATTGGACCGAGACTTGTCATGCGGCCTTGGTTTACTACCGGTAGACCGCCTGTCAAGTTCGTGCCATTTGGACTTCGTTTGATACTCCACCGGTTAACCGAGGGACCGAAAAGGCCTCGTGAGTGTTGCAGCCCAACACCCCTTCAAAGTGGCCCAAAATCCACCTAAACCTCTTCCATCATCTCGGTCGTTCGATCACAATCGTGTGGCCGAAAACCGCACCTCTTTTGGACTCTCCTAACTCCCTCTACCTATATATATGTGATCCCCTCCGAAATTCATGCAGATGAAACCCTAAAAACTCCTCCCCGCGCTGCCGGACACTTCCTCCCACGCCAGACATGTCCGCGCTGCCGTCCCCGACGAATCCGCCACCGCCACGTCGTCATCTCTCTCCTCCCACCACACCGGTCACCCGGGGCCCAGATCCGGCCCGCCCCGGGACCGAACCGGGCCGCGCCGGGCCCGTCCCTCAGCGCGCCTCGCCGGCACCTCGCGCCGCCGCCTCTCTCCGCCGGCCCCGAGCCGCCCGCCGGCGACCGCATCTCGCCGGAGCACCGCCACCAGTGTCGCCGCCACCCCCGCCTTGTTCGCCCCCGCCACTCTGCCCGGTCGCCGCGCGCCGCCGATCCCGCTCGCCCGCTGCTTCCCGCCGCCTAGCGCCTCCCCGTCGGTGACCATCACCACCCGCGCCTCGCCTCCCACTCACGGGAGCTCCTCTCCGCCGCCGCCGCACCACCGCGTGCCTCGCCGCCGCCCCGCTCCCTCGCTGGCACCGAGCCGCCCAGCGACCTCCGCCGCCATCGCCGCCGGCTCGCCGGCCACCACCACGCCGTCCCCGGCCTTCGCCGGACTCCCTCCGCCCTCACCGGAGCGAAGAACCTCGCCGGAGACCTCGGGAGCCGTCGCTGCTACAGTGCCCTCACTAGATCTCAGATCTGGAAATCGGGAGTTGACTTTCTCCTCCCGAAACCCTAACTTTTTGGCATCTTCATCGCATCATTACTCTTCATCCATAGCTCCGATTCGTGCGTGTAGCATATCAAAATGTTCGTCTCGACGAGGACATCATTTCATCTCATTGCATAATTTTCATTTGAGCTCATCTTGATGCCTGAAATGCTGTTGGAAGAGGGCTATGTGAGTAATTTGTCAGACCTGTTTCAGCAAATGGCCTTTTGTCATTTTTGCCATGATTAATGTGTGCATGCTATGATCCTGAGCTCTACATGTGTTTTGTTATATGCCATGCCATATTTATAGTGGTGCTTGCCATGTATTTTTGTGATCTTTGTGGTGACTAGCGCAAGCTTGCAAAGTAGCGTAATCGGTAATGCTGATTTCATGGACTTAGAATTTCACTAAGTCCTTGTTCTGTTTTTGTTGTTATGACATATGCTCATGTTGTTTCCTAGTGATCCGTGCCTCTTTTGAGGATGATCAGTAAGGATGTTTTGTTGACATTGTGGTGCTCTATCCATCCATGTCTTTGTTTGCAATTATGGAGCACCCTAGCTTGAGTCAATCGAGCTCTACTTTTGCTATAAAATGTTCCTGGCAGATTGTTAACATGTTTAGCGATTTTGCCGAGGTTGTTGCTATTGATCCATGCATGCTATGATGTTGTTCTTGCCATTTATAGCTTCTATGCCATGTATTCTTGATGGGTGTATGCTTAGTTTGTCATGCCATGCTCTGTAGTGAGTGCATCGAGCTGGTAAACATGCCTACTTGTTAACTGTTTTGCATGCTCCAGTTTTTCACCAAGTCTGAATCTGTTTGTGTTATTGCCATGTTCACATGCTTGCAATTGTATTTTCTGATCCCTTTTGTCTCAAGGTCACTAAGTTACTTTTGTTAAGTGCTTTGAGTAGCTTCATGCCATGCCTTGCTTTGCCATGTTAAGTTCCTGTAGCATGTAGTTTTCATGCTCTAATGTGTGCTTCCTGATGATAAATTCCAGACTTGTGTTAATTTCACTAAGTCTGAAACCTGTTATCATTTGCACTTTTGCCATGCTTGTTTGAACCTGTTAATGAGTGAATTTGCCGTAGCTCAGTGTTCATCTTTTTTTAAGCTTCTTAAGTGGATCCCTGCCATGTATTTTGTTGTCATGTTTGAGTGCTGTAGCATATTTATATTGATGCATTTAGTTGGTCACTTGCTGTTTATTGCAGAATGGTGCCATATTTGTTTTGCTTGCCATTTCCAAACCGTGCATCCGATTCCGGTGATCTTTATATCGATTTCAACCGAAATCAACTCCTCTTTCCAGTGGAACTCTTGGATTTCCAAGTTGAGGTCATGTTCAATCATTCCTTTCCAATTCATGCATATGCACCGCATCCCGCATATCATACCATGTTCATGTGTGGTTTGTTTACTATGTTGTGTGCTTCTTTCCGGTGTTGCTTCTGCGGGTTGGTTCCGGTAACGTCACGTTTGTGATTACCCGTTCATCTACGTCTGTTTGTCTTCTTCATGGACTCGTTCTTCTTCCTTGCGGGATTTCAGGCAAGATGACGATACCCTCGAAATCACTTCTATCTTTGCTTGCTAGTTGCTCGGTCTTTTGCTATGCCTATGCTGCGATACCTACCACTTGCTTATCATGCCTCCCATATTGTTAATCCAAGCCTCTAACCCACCTTATCCTAGCAAACCGTTGTTTGGCTATGTTACCGCTTTGCTCAGCCCCTCTTATAGCGTTGTTAGTTGCAGGTGAAGATCGGAGCTTGTTCCATGTTGGAACATGGATATTTTGTTGGGATATCACAATATCTCTTATTTAATTAATGCATATATATACTTGGTAAAGGGTGGAAGGCTCGGCCTTAAGCCTGGCGTTTGGTTCCACTCTTGCCGCCCTAGTTTCCGTCATATCGGTGTTATGTTCCCGGATTTTGCGTTCCTTATGTGGTTGGGTTATAATGGGAACCCCTTGACAGTTCGCCTTGAATAAAACTCCTCCGGCAAGGCCCAACCTTGGTTTTACCATTCACCACCTAGCCTTTTCTTTCCCTTGGGTCGGCCAGCCCAAGGGTCATCTTTATTTTAACCCCCCCCCCTCGGGCTAGTGCTTGTCTAAGTGTTGGTCCAACCCAGAGCATCGTGCGGGGCCGTCTCTTGGAAACTTGGGTTACGTTGGCTCCCATACGCTTAGCTTATCCGGTGTGCCCTGAGAACAAGATATGTGCAACTCCTATCGGGATTTGTCGGCATAGCGGGTGGTCTTGCTGGACTTGTTTTACCATTGTCGAGGATGTCTTGTAACTTGGATGTCGAGCCTGATCGGATTGTCTTGGGAGAAGGAATATCCTTCGTTGACCGTGAGAGCTTGTGATGGGCTAAGTTGGGACACCCCTGAAGGGTTTGGACTTTCGAAAGCCGTGCCCACGGTTATGGGCAGATGGGAATTTGTTAATGTCCAGTTGTAGAAAACCTGAAGTTGACATTAATTAAAATACATCAACCGCATGTGTAGCCGTGATGGTCTCTTCTCGGCGGAGTCCGGGAAGTGAACACGGCGTTGGATTTATGTTTGACGTAGGTTGTTTTAGGATCACTTCTTGATCATAGATTTCTCGAACGTGCTTTGCCTTCTCTTCGCGCTCTCATTTGCGTATGTTAGCCACCATATATGCTAGTCGCTTGCTGCAGCTCCACCTCTTACCTTTTACCCTTCCTATAAGCTTAAATAGTCTTGATCGTGAGGGTGTGAGATTGCTGAGTCCCCGTGACTCACAGAAACTTCCAAAACCAGTTTGCAGGTGCCGATGTTACCAAGCAGGTGACGCAAGCAAGCTCAAGGAGGAGCTCGTTGAAGATCTTGTCCTTTGTGTTGTTTTGTTCTAGTCGATCTGTAGTGGAGCCCGGTTGGGTCGATTGGGGATCTGTGTAGCATTGGGGTAGTCTTCTTTCATTTTGGTTCCGTAGTCGGACCTTGATTGTATTGGATGATGTAATGCTTTATTCATGTAATTGTGTGAAGTGGCGATTGTAAGCCAACTATGTATCTTTTCCCTTATGTATTACATGGGTTGTTGTGAAGATTACCTCACTTGCGACATTGCTTTCAATGCGGTTATGCCTCTAAGTCGTGCTTCGACACGTGGGAGATATAGCCGCATCGAGGGCGTTAAAGTTGCTATCAGAGCCTTCCCCGACCTTAGGAGCCCCCTGCTTGATCGAATCGCTGGCGTTATTGAGTCTAGAAATGTTTTGAGTCATTTAGGATTATATATATCGGAGAGTTAGGACTTCTTTTTACTCCTCAGTCCCTTCGTCGCTCTGGTGAGGCATCCTGACGTAGAGTTTTGACTCTTCTCTTCTCAAATTTCACTAAAAAAAATTTAGGATCACGCGGGTATCTTGGAATCGTTCCGATGGTTTTGTGACGAGAACATTGTTCTTGGTGCCTCCTGTCATTTAGGGGTTGTGGCAATGTCCCGGGAAGTTGAGCTCTGAGGTGTTGTCGTCACAATTTTATCATTGCAGTTCTGGAATACCTGAGTTTAGTTTCGCTGACATCGAAAATCTCTTTTATACATTTTTTGGTGAGATAACCTCGACGCCACCCAGTACTGGGGCGGGAGTTCGGGAGCATTTCCATAACTCGTATTACGGATGCTTTTCGAATGTTGAGGTAAACGATTTCCGAAGGTTTCTTGGTTACGTGTTGAAGGATGGATACAGTTGGATGTAGGATTTGTTAGTTTTGGGCGAGATATTATGCTTCCCCTGTATCCCCAACACCTGATTGCATAACTAGAAAATTTCGGGAGTTTATAAGTGCGAATTCAAGTAGCTCTTAGGATATCTTTCCGACAGATGTATGATATGAAATTGGGGTTCGACGTTTAGTGGTCCGCCTATTCACGGTTGGTTTTACAGTGGTCTCGTTGTGTCTTAAAGAGTCCTTGGCTATGCCGACTCGGGGACGCTTCGTATGTCATGTGCACTGCCTTGTACATGATGGTGTTGTACGATCGAGCCCGTGTAGGCCCCACCATGAAAACTTCGGACAAAATCTCTATCATATGTTTGTTCTGGCTTATTCTGCAAGCCAACCCTTTGTTTTTGTTTTGAGTTGTGGTATTAGAGTTGCTTTGAAGTCAAATGTTGATTCCATACCTTTCCTAAATGGTGTTCTCATACTCCGATGTGGATACCAATCCTTCATGGTAATCAAGATTGTCATGTCAATCCTTTTTCAGCCGGTGTGTTTCTCTTCTAGTGGATCCGATCACTTCAACATTCGCAAGATCAATTATCAGTTCTTCTCAACGGTGTTTGCTTCATCCATTCCAAGTTGTCTTTGTTTTTCCCACCCTGCCACCCTTGTTTTCTTGAAGAATTCAGATTTCTTAACCAAGTATCCATCTTATTGATGCGAGGCCTTTTCATTCCTTTTCCGTCAATGTTCGTATTCGGTGATTCTCATGAAGATTCTAATGGAGCTTCAAGCTCATCATTCTCGGTTTTGTTTCTTCTCCGGTGGATTCAATTCAAGCTTTTGGTGTTGATCATATCCTTTCCTCGTTTCAGAAGTTTTATCATACCGGTGCACCTCATAATCATCCACCCATTGCTATTCATTTGTTCCGGAGTGCTCAAGTAATCTCAGAAGATTCGTGTTTCCACTCTGCTTTCGTAATCCTTTCAAGCTCTTTCGAGATTGTTATCTCATTCTAGCCTTTTAATTCAACCGGTGCATTCTCTCTTTTAAATCATTTCAACGATGTATCTTTTCAGTGGGCCCTAACCCACAGGTTTTTTCCCAGGATCTTACCTGACTCTTCTTATTTTCCCGGTGTTACTCTCAAATTCTTTTCCAAGTTTGACATAAGAATGAGTTATCATTAGTCAAATGCCTTTTCTCCTTGATCTTTCAAATTCTTTCATCGTTGGTTCAACCTTTACATTTTTCATCCTGGGGTATCTCAACAATTTGGTGGTGTTTCTCATCGTCATTCTCAGATATTGAAGACCGAAGAAGAGTTTCTCTTTAATCTTGCTCCATTGTCTTCAAGATTCATGGTGCTAGCTTGTTGCCATCCTCTCATAATTATTTTTGATTGTGAGAATCCTTTTCACCCATCAGGAGATATTCAAGGGTATTTTTAGTTCGATTATCCGGAGCCCATCATTTCAGAAGACTTGTTCATTCTCAGCTTTCAGCTCTCGTTCCCAAAATCTCACCGTTGCATCATTCAATATTCTTTAATCAGTGTGTGATCTCTTCGTTTCAATTGTATCTAAATTCCCTCAAGTATCTTCGTTCATTTCATAATTCTTCCCGGTGTTCCTTTATCTTTTCTTCGTTCATTTTCATTTCTTATGGTGGTTCTTCCAGATTTCTCTTCCTTGTCAATTTACTCGTTGTCAATCCTACCGGTGGTTCATAGAAGACCTTCCCAAGTTGGCGCTATATCTCTCTTAATCCTTGCTACAAGAATAAGTAGTGTGCAAAATCCGTTGATTGTCATCAATTTAATTGGTGAAGGATAAGCATAATGTAATTCTTATTCTTGTTTCATCCAAATGATTCAATTCCTTATTCCGGAGTGGTTCATCATACATATTATTGGTTTCAAGTGCTCATCTTTCTTTCCCGGAGTTCCAAGCTCTCGCAATTATGTAATCACAGAGATCTATCTAAATCTTTACAAGGTTCCACCTTGTGTTTTCAACTACCCTTTCTTTCCGTTTGATCATTCTTTTGTTTAACGGAGTTCTTCATGGAGGTTCTACATGATGGTTCATCAAAGATTTAATTCCTTCTAGAAGTTTTCATCAAGATTCTTTTCAGAGGAGTTCAAGCATTCTTCATTTTTCTATCTGTAGTGCAATTCTTTCTTCTGTATCATTGGAGGTGGTATTATGTCATTCTTGATAATCTGAGTTCATGTTCCATGATTCACATGTTGTTAAGAATGAGATACTTTAAATCCATCAATCTCGTCATTGGAGTTTTCTTGCGTTATATTTCACCTAAAGCCTTCCCTAAGGATTGTTGCTATCTATGGTGCTTATAAAGGACCCAAGTTCTTTTTTATTCTCCCGGTGAATTACTTTCTCGTCTCCTTGTTCATATCAATCAAATTCTTTTCCCGTGAGTGGCAGGTTGTCATCTCTTAATTTGATATGTACTCCACAAGACCATATCAAGCTTATCCTTTCGTTGTTGGTTTTCCAACAACTCCGCTCGACCCCATCTCCTAAGGTTGCCTTCTCAAGCTCTTTTGTGGCATAAGATGGCATTTTCTTCTCCATTCTTTTATTTCAATTATCTATCTTCTATTCTTTCTTCAGGAGGCCTTATGATGTTGCTATTTTCAATCATCATCTCGAATTGTGAAGATCATGTTTTTCTTTTCGTGCTTATCCGTTGAACCGGAGTGTCGTTCCCTCTTATCAAATTCTTCCCATTATGCAAAGTTTTGCCTCCCTTCTCAGACGGAGTGCTGCCCAAATTATATCATCTTTATTTCCTCCCTACCTTTTTCTAACCGGAGTGTTGTCCGAATTTGTTCTTCTTCGTTCCTCTTTCCAACCGGAGTGTTATCGTATTTGATCTCTATCGTTCCGTGTGGTTCTTCTTTCAACCAGAATGCTTGCATGTGCTTCTTGTTCATTGCAACCTTTATTCTTATGTCTTTCAACCTACAAGGTTCTAGTATTGATCCTTGTTTCTCTTTTCTAACGTAGTGTTTTTCAACTTCGTCATATCCGTTGTATTCTTTTCTCGAAATGGCCTAACCTTTGCAAGGTTCTTTAGTTTCACTCGTTTACCAAAGAAGCAACTTAGTTTTACCTCTTCTCTTTCTCTTCCGTTTTCCCTCCGGTGCCATTCTAGATCTCGGGACGAGATCCTCTCGTAGTGGTGGAGTGTTGTAATGCCCCGAGACCGATGTGCCAGGTGTATTCCAGTTATTCACTGTTGTTGCCTTGTCATTGCTTGCGTGTCATGTATTGCATATCATGTCATCATGTGCATTGCATTTGCATACATGTTCGTCTCATGCATCCGAGCATTTTCCCCGTTGTCCGTTTTGCAATCTGTCGCTCCTATGTCACCCGGTGTCCCTTTCTACCTCTTTTCATGTGCGGGCGTTCAACGTTTTTGGATTGGACCGAGACTTGTCATGCGGCCTTGGTTTACTACCGGTAGACCGCCTGTCAAGTTCCGTGCCATTTGGACTTTGTTTGATACTCCAACAGTTAACCGAGGGACCGAAAAGGCCTCGTGAGTGTTGCAGCCCAACACCCCTCCAAAGTGGCCCAAAACCCACCTAAACCTCTTCCATCATCTCGGTCGTTCGATCACGATCGCGTGGCCAAAAATCGCACCTCTTTTGGACTCTCCTAACTCCCTCTACCTATATATATGTGATCCCCTCCGAAATTCATGCAGATGAAACCCTAAAAACTCCTTCCCGCGCCGCCGGACACTTCCTCCCACGCCAGACATGTCCGCGCCGCCGTCCCCGACGAATCCGCCGCCGCCACGTCGTCATCTCTCTCCTCCCACCGCACCGGTCACCCAGGGCCCAGATCCGGCCCGGCCCAGGACCGAATCGGGCCGCGCCGGGCCCGTCCCTCCGCGCGCCTCGCCGGCACCTCGCGCCGCCGCCTCTCTCCGCCGGCCCCGAGCCGCCCGCCGGCGACCGCATCTCGCCGGAGCACCGCCACCAGTGTCGCCGCCACCCCGCCTTGTTCGCCGCCGCCACTCTGCCCGGTCGCCGCGCGCTGCCGATCCCGCTCGCTCGCTGCTTCCCGCCGCCTAGCGCCTCCCCGTCGGTGACCATCGCCGCCCGCGCCTCGCCTCCCGCTCACCGGAGCTCCTCTCCGCCGCCGCCGCACCACCGCGTGCCTCGCCGCTGCCCCGCTCCCTCGCTGGCACCGAGCCGCCCAGCGACCTCCGCCGCCATCGCCGCCGGCTCGCCGGCCACCACCACGCCGTCCCCGGCCTTTGCCGGACTCCCTCCGCCCTCGCCGGCGCGAAGAACCTCGCCGGAGACCTCGGGAGCCGTCGCTGCTACAGTGCCCGCACCAGATCTCAGATCTGGAAATCGAGAGTTGACTTTCTCCTCCCGAAACCCTAACTTTTTGGCATCTTCATCGCATCATTACTCTTCATCCATAGCTCCGATTCGTGCGTGTAGCATATCAAAATGTTCGTCTCGACGAGGACATCATTTCATCTCATTGCATAATTTTCATTTGAGCTCATCTTGATGCCTGAAATGCTGTTGGAAGAGGGTTATGTGAGTAATTTGTCAGACCTGTTTCAGCAAATGGCCTTTTGTCATTTTTGCCATGATTAATGTGTGCATGCTATGATCCTGAGCTCTACATGTGTTTTGTTATATGCCATGCCATATTTATAGTGGTGCTTGCCATGTATTTTTGTGATCTTTGTGGTGACTAGCGCAAGCTTGCAAAGTAGCGTAATCGGTAATGCTGATTTTGTGGACTTAGAATTTCACTAAGTCCTTGTTCTGTTTTTGTTGTTATGACATATGTTCATGTTGTTTCCTAGTGATCCGTGCCTCTTTTGAGGATGATCAGTAAGGATGTTTTGTTGACATTGTGGTGCTCTATCCATCCATGTCTTTGTTTGCAATTATGGAGCACCCTAGCTTGAGTCAATCGAGCTCTACTTTTGCTATGAAATGTTCCTGGTAGATTGTTAACATGTTTAGCGATTTTGCCGAGGTTGTTGCTATTGATCCATGCATGCTATGATGTTGTTCTTGCCATTTATAGCTTCTATGCCATGTATTCTTGATGGGTGTATGCTTAGTTTGTCATGCCATGCTCTGTAGTGAGTGCATCGAGCTCGTAAACATGCCTACTTGTTAATTGTTTTGCATGCTCCAGTTTTTCACCAAGTCTGAATCTGTTTGTGTTATTGCCATGTTCACATGCTTGCAATTGTATTTTCTGATCCCTTTTGTCTCAAGGTCACTAAGTTACTTTTGTTAAGTGCTTTGAGTAGCTTCATGCCATGCCTTGCTTTGCCATGTTAAGTTCCTGTAGCATGTAGTTTTCATGCTCTAATGTGTGCTTCCTGATGATAAATTCCAGACTTGTGTTAATTTCACTAAGTCTGAAACCTGTTATCATTTGCACTTTTGCCATGCTTGTTTGAACCTGTTAATGAGTTAATTTGCCGTAGCTCAGTGTTCATCTTTTTTTAAGATTCTTGAGTGGATCCCTGCCATGTATTTTGTTGTCATGTTTGAGTGCTGTAGCATATTTATATTGATGCATTTAGTTGGTCACTTGCTGTTTATTGCAGAACGATGCCATATTTGTTTTGCTTGCCATTTCCAAACTGTGCATCCGATTCGGGTGATCTTTATATCGATTTCAACCGAAATCAACTCCTCTTTCTAGTGGAACTCTTGGATTTCCAAGTTGAGGTCATGTTCAATCATTCCTTTCCAATTCATGCATATGCATCGCATACCACATCCCGCATATCATACCATGTTCATGTGTGGTTTGTTTACTATGTTGTGTGCTTCTTTCCGGTGTTGCTTCTGCAGGTTGGTTCCGGTAACGTCGCGTTTGTGATTACCCGTTCGTCTACGTCCGTTTGTCTTCTTCATGGACTCGTTCTTCTTCCTTGCGGGATTTCAGGCAAGATGACCATACCCTCGAAATCACTTCTATCTTTGCTTGCTAGTTGCTCGCTCTTTTGCTATGCCTATGTTGTGATACCTACCACTTGCTTATCGAGCCTCCCATATTGTTAAACCAAGCCTCTAACCCACCTTATCCTAGCAAACCGTTGTTTGGATATGTTACCGCTTTGCTCAGCCCCTCTTATAGCGTTGTTAGTTGCAGGTGAAGATCGGAGCTTGTTCCATGTTGGAACATGGATATTTTGTTGGGATATCACAATATCTCTTATTTAATTAATGCATCTATATACTTGGTAAAGGGTGGAAGGCTCGGTCTTATGCCTGGCGTTTTGTTCCACTCTTGCCGCCCTAGTTTCCGTCATATCGGTGTTATGTTCCCGGATTTTGCGTTCCTTACACGGTTGTGTTATAATGGGAACCCCTTGACAGTTCGCCTTGAATAAAACTCCTCTAGGAAGGCCCAACCTTGGTTTTACCATTCGCCACCTAGCCTTTTCTTTCCGTTGGGTCGGCCAGCCCAAGGGTCATCTTTATTTTAACCCCCCCCCGGGCCAGTGCTTGTCTAAGTGTTGGTCCAACCCAGAGCACCGTGCTGGGCCGTCCCTTGGAAACTTGGGTTACGTTGGCTCCTATACGCTTAGCTTATCCGGTGTGCCCTGAGAACGAGATATGTGCAGCTCCTATCGGGATTTGTCGGCACAGCAGGTGGTCTTGCTAGACTTGTTTTACCATTGTCGAGGATGTCGTGTAACCTGGATACCGAGCCTGATTGGATTGTCTTGGGAGAAGGAATATCCTTCATTGACCGTGAGAGCTTGTGATGGGCTAAGTTGGGACACCCCTGTAGGGTTTTGAACTTTCGAAAGCCATGCCCGCGGTATGGGCAGATGGGAATTTGTTAATGTCCGGTTGTAGAAAACATGAAGTTGACCTTAATTAAAATACATCAACCGCGTGTGTAGCTGTGATGGTCTCTTCTCGGCGGAGTCCGGGAAGTGAACACGGTGTTGGAGTTATGTTTGACGTAGGTTGTTTTAGGATCACTTCTTGATCATAGATTTCTCGAATGTGCTTTGCCTTCTCTTCTCGCTCTCATTTGCGTATGTTAGCCACCATATGTGCTAGTCGCTTGCTACAACTCCACCTCTTACCTTTTACCCTTCCTATAAGCTTAAATAGTCTTGATCGCGAGGGTGTGAGATTGCTGAGTCCCTATGACTCATAGATACTTCCAAAACCAGTTTGCAGGTGCCGATGTTACCGAGCAGGTGACGCAACCAAGCTCCAGGAGGAGCTCGTTGAAGATCTTGTCCTTTGTGTTGTTTCGTTCTAGTCGATCAGTAGTGGAGCCCGGTCGGGTCGATCGGGGATCTGTGTAGCATTGGGGTAGTCTTCTTTCATTTTGGTTCCGTAGTCGGACCTTGATTGTATCTGATTGATGTAATGCTTTACTCATATAATTGTATGAAGTGGCGATTGTAAGCCAACTATGTATCTCTTTCCCTTATGTATTACATGGGTTGTGTGAAGATTACCTCACTTGCGACATTGCTTTCAATGCGGTTATGCCTCTAAGTCGTGCTTCACCATGTGGGAGATATAGCCGCATCGAGGGCGTTACAACTGGACACTACACCAATGATTGCTCAGAGTTGAAGAATAGTAATGGAAATGGAAGCTCTGGGAACAAGCCCAACCCCTTCACTAGAGGACAAGTGAACCACGTTAACGTGGAGGAGGTTGAAGATCAGCCAGATGCAGTTATAGGTAAGTTTTTGATTAAGTCATTTGCTGCAATAGTTCTTTTTGATACTGGTGTATTGCATTCATACATATCAAGGGGATTTGTGGATAAGTATAAGTTGCCCACCAAAGTTCTTAAGACACCTATGTTAGTAAGCTCACCTGGAGCGGAGTATATGGCAAGAAGCGGATGTTTTCAGATGCCATTGACCATAGGTACGCATGTTTTGAAGGATATATGCCCTAGAGGAAATAATTAAGTTGTTATTTATATTTCCTTATATCATGACAAATGTTTATTATTCATGCTAGAATTGTATTAACTAGAAACTTAGTACATGTGTGAATACATAGACAAACAGAGTGTCACTAGTTTGCCTCTACTTGACTAGCTCATTGAATCAATCATGGTTATGTTTCCTAACCATAGACATGAGTTGCAATTTGATTAATGGGATCACATCATTAGAGAATGATTTTATTGACTTGACCCATCCGTTAGCTTAGCACGATGATCGTTTAGTTTGTTGCTATTGCTTTCTCCATAACTATACATGTTCCTATGACTATGAGATCATGCAACTCCCAAATACCGGAGGAACACTTTGTGTGCAACCAAACGTCACAACGTAACTGCGTGATTGTAAAGGTGCTCTACAGGTGTCTTCGATGGTGTTTGTTGAGTTGGCATGGATCAATATTAGGATTTGTCACTCCGATTGTCGGAGAGGTACCTTTGGGCGCTCTTGGTAATGTACATCACTATAAGCCTTGCAAGAAATGTAGCTAATGAGTTAGTTATGGGACGTAGCACTACGGAACGAGTAAAGAGACTTGCCGGTAGTGAGATTGAACTAGGTATTGAGATACCCACGATCGAATCTTGGGCAAGTAATATATCGATTGGGAACAACGTATACCGTTATGCGGTTTGACCGATAAAGATCTTCGTAGAATACGTAGGAACCAATATGAGCATCCAGGTTCCGCTATTGGTTATTGACCGGAGACATGTCTCGGTCATGTCTACATAGTTCTCGAACCCGTAGGGTCCGCATGCTTAACGTTCGGTGACGATCGGTATTACGAGTTTATTTGTTTTGATGTACCGAAGGTAGTTCGGAGTCCCGGATTTGATCATGGGCATTATGAGGAGTCTCGAAATGATTGAGACGTAAAGATTGATATATTGGAAGCCTATGTTTGGACATCGGAATAGTTTCGGGTGAAAACGGGAGTATACCGGAGCACCGGGAGGTTACCGGAACCCCCCGGGAGGTATATGGGCCTTAGCGGAAGAGAGGGGAAAGAAGCAAAGGAAGGGGGTGCGCCCCCAAAGCCCAATCCGAATTGGGAAGGGGGCCGGCACCCCTTTTCCTTCCTTCGTCCCTCTCCTTCCTTCTCTCCTAAAACCAACAAGTCAAGGGGGCAATCCTATTCCTGGTGGGAGTAGGACTCCCCTTGGGGAGCGCCTAGGAGGTCGACCCCCTCCCCCTCCTCCACTCCATTATATACGGGGCAGGGGGCACCCCATAGACACACAAGTTGATCACTAATCTTTTAGCCGTGTGCGGTGCCCCCTCCACCATAATCCACCTCGGTTATATCATAGCGGTGCTTAGGCGAAGCCCTATTCCGTCAGCAACATCATCACTGTCATCACGCCGTCGTGCTGACGAAACTCTCCCCTGGAGCTCTACTGGATCGTGAGTTCGCGGGACGTCACTGAGCCGAACGTGTGCAGATCGCGGAGGTGTCGTACCTTCGGTGCTAGATTGGTCGATCGTGAAGACGTACGACTACATCAACTGTGTTGTCATAACGCTTCCGCTTACGGTCTACGAGGGTACGTAGACGATACTCTCCCCTCTCGTTGCTATGCATCACCATGATCTTGCATGTGTGTAGGAAAGTATTTGAAATTACTGCGTTACCCAACAGTGGTATCAGAGCCAGGTTTATGTGTAGATGGTATATGCATGAGTAGAAGACAAAGGAGTTGTGGGCGTGGGTATATACATATTGCTTGTCGTCACTAGTTGATTCTTGATTCAGCGACATTGTTGGATGAAGCAGCCCAGACCGACGTTACGCGTACGCTTACGCGAGACTGGTTCTACCGACATGCTTCGCACACAGGTGGCTAGTGGGTGTATGTTTCTCCAGCTTTAGTTGAATCGGATTCAATGCACAGGGTTCTTTCTGAAGATCAAAAAGCAATCACTATACCGCCTTGTGGTTTTTGATGCTGAGGTAAGAACGGTTCTTGCTCAGCCCATAGCAGCCACGTAAAACTTGCAACAACAAAGTAGAAGACGTCTAACTTGTTTTTGTAGGGCATGTTGTGATGTGATACAGTCAAGACATGATGCTAAATTTTATTGTATGAGATGATCATGTTTTGTAACACAGTTATCGGCAACTGGCAGGAGCCATGTGGTTGTCGCTTTATTGTATGAAATGCAATCGCCATGTAATTGCTTTACTTTATCACTAAGCGGTAGCGATAGTCGTAGAAGCAATAGTTGGCGAGACGAAAATGATGCTTCGATGGAGATCAAGGTGTCAAGCCGGTGACAATGGTGATCATGACGGTGCTTTGGAGATGGAGATCAAAGTCACAAGATGATGATGGCCATATCATATCACTTATATTGATTGCATGTGATGTTTATCCTTTATGCATCTTATTTTGCTTAGTACGGTGGTAGCATTATAAGATGATCTCTCACTAAATTTCAAGGTATAAGTGTTCTCCCTGAGTATGCACCATTGCTACAGTTCGTCATGCCGAGACACCACGTGATGATCGGGTGTGATAAGCTCTACGTTCACATACAACGGGTGCAAGCCAGTTTTGCACACGCGGAATACTCACGTTAAACTTCACGAGCCTAGCATATGCAAATATGGCCTAGGAACACTGGAGACCGAAAGGTCGAGCGTGAATCATATAGTAGATATGATCAACATAGTGATGTTCACCATTGAAAACTACTCCATCTCACGTGATGATCGGACATGATTTAGTTGATATGGATCACGTGATCACTTAGATGATTAGAGAGATGTCTATCGAAGTGTGAGTTCTTAAGTAATTTGATTAATTGAACTTTAATTTATCATGAACTTAGTACCTGATAGTATTTTGCATGTCTATGTTGTTGTAGATAGATGGCCCGTGATGTTGTTTCGTTGAATTTTAATGTGTTCCTAGAGAAAGCTAAGTTGAAAGATGATGGTAGCAACTACACGGACTGGGTCCATAACTTGAGGATTATCCTCATTGCTGCATAGAAGAATTTTGTCCTGGAAGCACCGCTAGGTGACAAACCCGCTCCATGAGCAACGCCAGATGTTATGAACATCTGGCAGAGCAAAGCTGATGACTACTCGATAGTGCAGTGTGCCATGCTTTACGGCTTAGAATCGGGAGTTCAATGACGTTTTGAACATCATGGAGCATATGAGATGTTCCAGGAGATGAAATTAATATTTCAAGCAAATGCCTGGATTGAGAGATATGAAGTCTCCAATAAGTTCTATAGCTGCAAGATGGAGGAGAATAGTTCTGTTAGTGAACATATACTTAGAATGTCTGGGTACCACAACCACTTGACTCAACTGGGAGTTAATCTTCCTGATGATAGTGTCATTGACAGACTTCCACCAAGCTACAAGAGCTTCTTGATGAACTATAATATGCAAGGGATGGATAAGACGATTCCTGAGCTCTTCGCAATGCTAAAGGCTGCGGAGGTAGAAATCAAGAAGGAACATCAAGTGTTGATGGTCAACAAGACCACCAGTTTCAAGAAAAAGGGCAAAGGGAAGAAGGGGAACTTCAAGAAGAATAGCAAGCCAGTTGTTGCTCAAGTGAAGAAACCCAAGTCTGGACCTAAGCCTGAGACTGAGTGCTTCTACTGCAAAGGAACTAGTCACTGGAAGCGGAACTACCCCAAGTATTTGGCGGAAAAGAAGGATGGCAAAGTGAAAGGTATATTTGATATACATGTTATTGATGTGTACCTTACTAATGCTCGAGTAGTGCCTTGGTATTTGATATTGGTTCATTTGCTAACATTTGCAACTCGAAACAAGGGCTACGGATTAAGCGAAGATTGGCTAAGGATGAGGTGATGATGCGCGTGGGAAATGGTTCCAAAGTCGATGTGATCGCCGTCGGCATGCTATCTCTACATATATCTTCGTGATTAGTTTTAGACCTAAATTATTGTTATTTGGTGCCAGCGTTGAGCATGACATTATATCTGGATCTTGTTTAATGCGAGACGGTTATTCATTTAAATCAGAGAATAATGGTCATTCTATTTATATGAGTAATATCTTCTATGGTCATGCACCCTTGATGAGTGGTCCATTTTTACTAAATCTTGATAGTAGTGACACACATGTTGATAGTATTAAAGCCAAAAGATGCAAAGTTGATAATGATAGTGCAACTTATCTGTGGCACTGCCGTTTAGGTCATATTGGTGTAAATCGCATGAAGAAACTCCATTCTGATGGACTTCTGAAATCACTTGATTATGAATCACTTGGTACTTGCGAACCATGCCTCATGGGCAAGATGAATAAAACTCCGTTCTCCGGAACAATGGAGCGAGCAACAGATTTATTGGAAATCATACATAGTGATGTATGTGGTCCATTGAACATTGAAGCTCGCGGCGGATATCATTATTTTCTCATCTTCAGTGATGATTTGAGCATATATGGGTATATCTACTTGATGAGACATAAGTCTGAAACATTTGAGAAGTTCAAAGAATTTCAGAGTGAAGTGGAAAATCATCGTAACAAGAAAATCAAGTTTCTATGATCTGATCATGGAGGCGAATATTTGAGTTATGAGTTTGTATTTCATTTGAAACAATGTGGAATAGTTTCGCAACTCAGGCCACCTGGAACACCACAGTGTAATGGTGTGTCCGAACGTCATAATCATACTTTACTAGATATGGCGTGATCTATGATGTCTCTCACTGATTTACCGCTATCATTTCGGGGTTACGCTTTAGAGACAGCTGCATTCACATTAAATAGTGCACCATCTAAATCCGTCGAGATGACACCTTATAAATTGTGGTTTGGCAAGAAACCCAAGTTGTCGTTTCTTAAAGTTTGGGGCTGCGATGCTTATGTGAAAAAGCTTCAACCTGATAATCTCGAACCCAAATTGGAGAAACATGTCTTCATAGGATACCCAAAGGAGACTGTTGGGTACACATTCTATCATAGATCCGAAGGCAAGATATTCGTCGCTAAGAATGGATCCTTTCTAGACAAGGAGTTTCTCTCAAAAGAAGTGAGTGTGAGGAAAGTAGAACTTGACGAGGTAATTGTACCTTCTCCCTTATTGGAAAGTAGTTCATCACTAAAATCAGTTCTAGTGATTCCTACACCAGTAAGTGAGGAAGCTAATGATGATGATCATGAAACTTATGATCAAGTTACTACCGAACCTCGTAGGTCAATCAGAGTAAGATCCGCACCAGAGTGGTACAGAAATCCTGTTCTGGATGTCATGTTACTTGACCACGACGAACCTACGAACTATGAGGAAACGATGATGAGCCCAGATTCCACAAAATGGCTTGAAGCCATGAAATCTAAAATGGGATCCATGTATGAGAAAAAAGTGTGGACTTTGGTTGACTTGCCTGATGATCGGCAGGCCATAGAGAATAAATGGATCTTCAAGAAGAAGACTGATGCTGCCGGTAATGTTACTGTCTACAAAGCTTGACTTGTTGCGAAAGGTTTTCGACAAGTTCAAGGAGTTGACTACGATGAGACCTTCTCACCCGTTGCGATGCTTAAGTCCGTATGAATCATGTTAGCAATTGCCGCATTTTATGATTATGAAATTTGGCAAATGGATGTCAAAACTGCATTCCTTAATGGATACCTTAAAGAAGAGTTGTATATGATACAACCAGAAGGTTTTGTGGATCCAAAAGGTGCTAACAAATTGTGCAAGCTTCAGTGATCCATTTATGGACTGGTGCAAGCCTCTTGGAGTTGGAATATATGCTTTGATAGTGTGATCAAAGCATATGGTTTTATACAGACTTTTGGAGAAGCCTGTATTTACAAGAAAGTGAGTGGGAGCTCCGTAGCATTTCTTATATTATATGTAGCTAACATATTGTTGATCGGAAATGACACTAAATTCCTGAATAGCATAAAAGGATACTTGAATAAGAATTTTTCAATGAAAGACCTCGGTGAAGCTGCTTATATATTGGGCATCAAGATCTATAGAGATAGATCAAGACGCTTAATTGGACTTTCACAAAGCACATACCTAGATAAAGTTTTGAAGAAGTTCAAAATGGATCAGGCAAAGAAAGGGTTCTTACCTGTATTACAAGGTGTGAAGTTGAGTCAGACTCAATGCCCGACCACTGTAGAAGATAGAGAGAAAATGAAAGGTGTTCCCTATGCTTCAGCCATAGGCTCTATCATGTATGAAATGTTGTGTACCATACCTGATGTGTGCCTTGCTATAAGTCTAGTAGGGAGGTACCAAAGTAATCCAGGAGTGGATCACTGGACAGTGGTCAAGAACATCCTGACTAAGGATATGTTTCTCATATATGGACGTGACAAAGAGCTTGTCATAAACGGTTACGTCGATGAAAGCTTTGACACTGATCTGGATGACTCAAAGTCACAAACCGGATACGTGTTTTTATTAAATGGTGGAGCTGGCAGTTGGTGCAGTTCCAAGCAGAGCGTCATGGCGGGATCTACGTGTAAAGTGGAATACATAGCTGCTTCGGAAGGAGCAAATGAAGGAGTCTGGATGAAGGAGTTCATATCTGATCTAGGTGTCATACCTAGTCCATCGGGTCCAACGGAAATCTTTTGTGACAATACTGGAGCAATTGCCTTGGCAAAAGAATCCAGATTTCACAAGAGAACCAAGCACATCAAGAAACGCTTCAATTCCATCCGCAATCAAGTCAAGGAGGGAGACATAGAGATTTGCAAGATACATACAGATCTGAATGTTGTAGACACATTGAAGAAGCCTCTCTCACGAGCAAAACATGATCAGCACCAAGAATCCATGGGTGTTAGAATCATTACAATGCAATCTAGGTTATTGACTCTAGTGCAAGTGGGAGACTGAAGGAAATATGCCCTAGAGGCAATAATAAAGTTGTTATTTATATTTCCTTATATCATGATAAATGTTTATTATTCATGTTAGAATTCTATTAACTATACAGTTTGTTTCTATTGCTTTCTCCATAACTATACATGTTCCTATGACTATGAGATCATGCAACTCCTGAATACCAGAGGAACACTTTGTGTGCTACCAAACGTCACAACGTAACTGGGTGATTATAAAGGTGCTCCACAGGTGTCTTCGATGGCGTTTGATGAGTTGGCATGGATCAAGATTAGGATTTGTCACTTCGATTGTCGGAAAGGTATCTCTGGGCCCTCTCGGTAATGTACATCACTATAAGCCTTGGAAGAAATGTAGCTAATGAGTTAGTTACGGGATGTAGCATTACAGAACGAGTAAAGAGACTTTCCAGTAACGAGATTGAACTAGGAATTGAGATACCGACGATCGAATCTCGGGCAAGTAACATACCAATGACAAAGGGAACAACATATATCGTTATGCGGTTTGACCGATAAAGATCTTCGTAGAATATGTAGGAACCAATATGAGCATCCAGGTTCCGCTATTGGTTATTGACTAGAGACATGTCTCGGTCGTGTCTACACAATTCCCTTACCCGTAGGGTCCGCACACTTAACGTTCGGTGACGACCGGTATTATGCGTTTATGTGTTTTGATGTACCGGAGGTAGTTCGGAGTCTTGGATTTGATCACAGACATGATGAGGAGTCTCGAAATGATCAAGACGTAAAGATCGATATATTGGAAGCCTATGTTTGGACATCAAAATAGTTCCGGGTGAAAACGGGAGTATACCGGAGCGCCGGGAGGTTACGGGAACCCCCCGGAAGGTATAAGGGCCCCATTGGCCTTAGTGGAAGAGAGGGGAAAGTAGAAAAAGAAGGGGGCGCACCCTCCCAAGCCCAATCCGGATTGGGAAGGGGTCAGCCCCCCTTTTCCTTCCTTCTTCCCCCTCCTTCCTTCTCTCCCAAGACCAACAAGGCAAGGGGGGAATCCTACTCCCGGTGGGAGTAGGACTCCCCTTGGGGCGCGCCTAGGAGGCCGACCCCCTCCCCCTCCTCCACACCTTTATATACGGGGAGGGGGGGCACCCCATAGACACACAAGTTGATCATTGATCTTTTAGTTGTGTGCGGTGCCCCCTCCACCATAATCCACCTCAGTTATATCGTAGTGGTGCTTAGGCAAAGCCCTGTTTCGGTAGCAACATCATCACCGCCATCTCGCCGTCGTGCTGACAAAACTCTACTGGATCGTGAGTTCACGGGACGTTGCCGAGCCGAACATGTGCAGATCGTGGTGGTGTTATACCTTCGGTGCTAGATCGTTCGATCGTGAAGACGTACGACTACATCAACCGCATTGTCATAATGCTTCTGCTTACGGTCTACGAGGGTACGTAGACGATACTCTCCCCTCTCGTTGCTATGCATCACCATGATCTTGCGTGTGCGTAGGAAATTTTTTGAAATACTGCGTTACCCAACATGTTTTCCCCTCAGACCTAATAGTCTTGGAGTCACAGGGATTGGATGTGACACTAGGCATGGATTGGCTATCAATGTATGGAGGAAAAATCGATTGTGCTAGTAAGTCAATTCTACTCACCACCCCGGAGGGAAAAAGGATCAAGTATGTGTCTAGGCATGCGCCAAGGAGGACCCAAGTGAATTCTCTCTCGGGAGTTGTTCAGGAAGAAGTGCCTGTTGTGAAGGATTACCTGGATGTATTTCTAGAGGAATTACCAGGCATGCCACCAGATCAAGACATAGAGTTTTTGATAGAGTTGTTGCTAGGCACCGGACCAATGTCGAAGAGACCGTATCAGATGCCCGCAAATGATCTGGAGGAAATTAAGAAGCAGATTAAGGAGTTATTGGAGAAAGGTTATATCCGACCAAGTTCATCACCATGGGGAGCCCCAGTGCTCTTAGCTGAAAATAGGGATTGATCTTTGAGAATGGTTGTGGATTATCGGGCATTGAATGAAGTAACAATCAAGAACAAGTACCCACTACCGATGATCAATGATCTGATGAACATTTTCACACAGAAGGAGTTGAAGCTCAGGCAGAGGAGATGGTTGGAGCTAATAAAGGATTACGATATGAAGTTGCATTATCACCCAGGAAGACCAATGTCGTAGCAGATGCTTTGAGCCGCAAGTGATAGAGGAAAAGGTGTCCCGTCTTTCGATGAGATGATGGCTATCGTTTTGGAGGAACTCGACTTTGACGATCCGACTACGAACGTGCGAGGACGTCGCGCCTTAGCAATCGCTAAACCAACTCTGAGAGGTTATTAACCACGCCAAAGCACGATCAACCTGACCACGAAGGTCTCGTTCCTGCAGGCAAACAAAGAATAAGCAAGAAACTAAGATTGCAATCTGGATATTGCGAATATAAGAGGAAAGCTTTATTGATCAAAGGTGGGGTTCTGTGACGCCTTTGTGTGTTCGTTGAACACGAAAGAAGTACGCGAAGTTGCAGCAGTGGCAAACTTTAATCTAAACAAAACCCAAAGTCTAAACGACGCCCTAAGGGTTGTATATATGGAGGAAGAGGGGGGAATTTCGTGGCCCTTGGAGGAGGGGTCCGAAACCAACCCTAACTTTTGTTTGCCCACACATACGAACTCTAAAAACAGCCTATACTTAAGTATTTCGAAAATACACGGGCCTAGCCCAATAATAAGGTGACGCGGCACCTAGAATAGCCTCTGGACGAAATTTATGAAGTGGCATCTTGTATATTTCGTCCAAGGCTTCATGCACTCCTTATGGTGTCTTCAAGTCCTAAAATCATCACTTGTAACTCCGTTCTTGTTCCCCTTCCGCATGCCATCATCTCCATGCTTGGTCTTGCTCCAGTGTTCATCCCTCTTATCCATGACATGCCATTCATTTGTAAGCAAAACAAATGTATCCAATTTAGGCAACATCATATTCTCATGAACATTAGAATCATTACCAAGAAACGAAAGTACCTGGTAATTTAATTGGCATGCGCGAGCTCTAGTAATTGGTCCAGTATGTATAGCAGCAGGGGTTGTGGGTGTAACAATGGTATTGATGTCCTCATCATCCTCCCCTTCTTGAAATGAAGTCGTCCTCGACGGAAGCTCATCTTCCTCACCCAAATAAGGCTTCAAATCTGCAATGTTAAAAGTGGGACTAACCCCAAAATCTGCAGGCAACTCAAGTTTATATGCATTATCATTTATTTTATCTAACACCTTAAAAGGACCATCAACACATGGCATTAGCTTTCATTTGCACAAATTAGGAAATCTATCCTTGTGCAAATGTAACCAAACAAGATCTCCAGGTGTAAACACAACATGTTTTCTACCCTTATCTCTAGCAAGTTTATATTTAGCATTCATACGCTCAATGTTTTCCTTAGTTAACTCATGCATTTTTAAAATGAATTCACCATGTTCTTTAGCATCAAAATTAACCTTCTCCGAAGATGGAAGAGGCAACAAATCAATAGGTGCACGAGGTAGGAAACCATACACAATTTCAAAAGGGCACATCTTAGTAGTAGAATGCAATGAACGATTATAAGAAAATTCAATATGAGGCAAGCATTCTTCCCACATTTTCTTATTATTCTTCAAAACAGCCCTAAGCATAGTAGACAATATTGTATTGACTACTTCACTTTGTTCATCAGTTTGGGGGTGACAAGTAGTACTAAAAGCAGTTTAGTCCCCAACTTAGCCCATAAACATCTCCAAAAGTGGCTAAGAAATTTAGTATCATGATCTGAAACAATAGTATTTGGCACACCATGCAAGCGAATAATTTCACAAAAGAACAAATCGGCAACATGAACAACATCATCGCTTTTATGACATGGTATGAAGTGTGCCATTTTCGAGAATCTATCCACGACAAAAAATATGCTATCCCTCCCCTTATTTTTGCGAGGTAAACCTAAGACAAAGTCCATAGATATATCCTCCCAAGGAACACTAGGTACATGCAAAGGCATATATAAACCATAAGGATTGAGTCGTGACTTAGCTTTTTGACATGTAGTGCAGCGAGCAACAAAACGCTCAACATCCCGTCTCATCTTTGGCCAAAAGAAATGTGTAGCAAGTATGTCCTCCGTCTTCTTCATGCCAAAGTGTCCCATTAATCCTCCTCCATGCGCCTCCCGCAACAACAAAAGATGAACAGAGCTAGCTGGAATGCATAGCTTGTTAGCACGGAACACAAATCCATCATTAACGACAAACTTTTTCCACGTTCTTCCTTCTTTACAATTCTGCATTACATCTTTAAAATCAGCATCATGCACATATTGATCTTTGATGGTCTCCAAACCAAATATTTCAAAGTCAAGTTGTGAAAGCATAGTATAGCGACGAGACAATGCATCATCAATAACATCTTCTTTACCCTTCTTGTGTTTAATGACATAACGGAAAGTCTCAATCAATTCAACCCATTTAGCATGTCTACGATTCAGTTTAGCTTGACTTTTAATACGTTTCAACGATTCATGATCCGAATGTATAATAAATTCTTTGGGCCATAAATATTGTTGCCATGTTTCTAAAGTCTGAACAAGAGCATATAATTCTTGATCATAAGTACAATAATTTAGACTAGGCCCACTCAATTTTTCAGAAAAGTATCCAACAGGTTTGCCATCTTGTAATAACACACCTCCTAATCCAATTCTGCTAGCATCACATTCAAGCTCAAAAGTCTTATTAAAATCAGGAAGTTGGAGTAAAGGAGCATGTGTCAACTTATCTTTCAATACCATGAAGGCTTCCCTGTGCGGTACCCCAAACAAAAGGTACATCCTTCTTTGTAAGCTCATTGAGAGGTGCAAGAATGGTGCTGAAATCTCTCACAAAACGCATATAGAATCCAGCGAGGCTAAGAAAACTCCTCACTTGTGTGACCGTTTTGGGCTGCGGCCAACTCTCAGTAGCTTCAATCTTGGCTTTATCAACTTCAATTCCCTGTGGAGTAACAACACAGCCAAGAAAAGATACTCGGTCGATGCAGAAGGTGCATTTCCCAAGGTTACCAAACAAACGTGCATCACGTAGAGCAATAAAAATAGCACGTAAATGTTCCAAATGTTTCTCCAAAGATCTATTATAAATCACTATATCCTCAAAATATACTACCACAAATAGTCCAATGAAAGCACGTAAAACTTCGTTCATTAGTCTCATGAAGTACTAGGTGCATTAGTTAACCCAAAAGGCATGACTAACCACTCATATAATCCAAACTTAGTTTTAAATGATGTTTTCCATTCATCTCCCAATTTCACACGAATTTGATGGTATCCACTACGCAAATCAACTTTGGAGAATATTGTAGAGCCACTCAATTCATCAAGCATATCATCTAGCCTAGGAATAGGATGCCGATAACGAATAGTAATAGTATTAATGCCTCTACAATCAACGCACATACGCGACGTACCATCCTTTTTCGACACTATAATTATAGGAACATCACAAGGACTAAGGGATTCGCGTATATAACCTTTGTTGAGCAGCTCCTGTACTTGACGCATAATCTCCTTCGTCTCCTCTGGATTGGTACGGTATGGCGCTTGGTTGGGTAATGATGCACTGGGAATTAATTCAATTTGATGATCAATCCCTCGAATAGGTGGTGATCCCGGTGGCACGTCTTGTGGAAAAACGTCAACGAACTCCTACAAAATGTTAGTGACAGCAGGAGGCAAAGACGAAGGCATGTCCTCGAATGAAAATAATGCCTCTTTGCACACAAAAGCATAGCAAACAGATTTGCTAAAATCTAGATCATCAATATCAGATTTGGTGGCAAGTAAACATGCACTTTCCAATTTAATTTCATAAGCAACACTAGATGGTTTATTATTAGGCTTCATGTGTTGCTCAAATTCTTTTGCCACAATCTGATTTTCACTCTTATTTTGCTCCTGTTTTGCTTTATTAGCTCTATTAATATCATCTTTCAAAATGGAATCATGAGTCATAGGAAGCAAAGTAATATTTTTGTCCTAATGAACAAGAGTATCCATGTTCAACATCGTCTTGTGATTGATCAATTCCTAGAGAGAGTGATTCATTAGATAAATGATCATCACAATATTCAATTTTATGAATTCTAATGGCTTCGGAGATGATATTGCTAATGATTCCAACATCTCCTTTGGCATGCATGATATTAGTAATCTCAAATAAACAATCACCAAACTTAGGATCATTGGACTTCATCTTACTCAAGGCAATAGACTTATAAGAATTTCGTCTAAGTTTTCCAAGGAATGGTTTGGAAATCGTTCCTCAAGAAATCTCCATATAGTGTAGGGACAATCAAGAGTGGGCAAGCAACCAAGTAAATTTCTAGGTAAGCCTCTAGTAATAAGATTTGCGGTTCTAAGGTTGCGAATCATATCAATAGACTCATCAAGGGTAGGATGCAAAGGATCAACATGAGGTGCACGAGGGCTAGTAATGTACTTGTTCAAGTGATATTCATTGGAAATATCAAGCATCTCAATTTTCCACTCATGAAAGAACTCTCCATCAAGTATAGCCAGTCTACATCTAAGACTCTGCAATGTAGACTCATCCATCTTCGTCCAAAGGTGTTTAAACCAAAGCAATGGAGATCAATGCTCTGATACCAATTGAAAGGATAGAGAAGAGGTGTCTAGAGTGGTTAATAGACTCTTAACAAAGAAAAGTAGCAGTTTTTTAGTTTCTTCAAGTTAAGGTAGAGTTTTAGCACAAGTTTGAACATTCACAATACATTTCAAGCAAGCATGGCAAGAGTATATGAGCAGCAGAAAGTAAAGCATGCAATTTGTGAGAATGTAAAGGGATGGGATTGGAGTATGCAAATGCAATTGGAGACACGGAGATTTTTGGCGTGGTTCCGATAGGTGGTGCTATCGTACATCCACGTTGATGGAGACTTCAACCCACGAAGGATAACGGTTGCGCGAGTCCACGGAGGGCTCCACCCACGAAGGGTCCACGAAGAAGCAACCTTGTCTATCCCACCATGGCCATCGCCCACGAAGGACTTGCCTCACGAGGGTAGATCTTCATGAAGTAGGCGATCTCCTTGCCTGTACAAACTCCTTGGTTCAACTCCACAATCTTGACGGAGGCTCCCAAGTGACACCTAACCAATCTAGGAGACACCACTCTCCAAAAGGTAATAGATGGTGTGTTGATGATGAACTCCTTGCTCTTGTGCTTCAAATGATAGTCTCCCCAACACTCAACTCTCTCACACAGATTTGGATTTGGTGGAAAGAAGATTTGAGTGGAAAGCAACTTGGGGAAGGCTAGATATCAAGATTCTTGTGGTCGGAATGGAATATCTTGGTCTCAATACATGAGTACGTGGTTCTCTCTCAGAACATGTATGCTGGAAGTGTAGGCACGTTCTGATGGCTCTCTCCACAAATGAAGAGTGGGTGGAGGGGTATTTATAGCCTCCACATAAAATCTAACCGTTACATGCAATTTCCCAAACTCGATGGGACCGAATCAGAAAACTTGGTCAGACCGATTCAGTTCATAATGTGACCGTTGAGCATTTCGGTGGGACCGATATGATCAACTCTGTGGGACCGATGTGCTAGGGTTAGGGTAAAACCTCATCTAGGTTTCACCGATTACACACACTCGGTGGAACCGATTTTGGTAATAAGCTAACGAGAGATTTGGTCAAGCAAACTCGGTGAGACTGATTACATATCTCAGTAAGGCCGAAATTATTGCAGCAGGAACTAGAGAGTTTGCAAGCCCATCTCAGTGAGGCCGACATCCCATCGGTGAGACCGAACTGATTAGGGTTTCTGGCAGTGGCCATGTCAAGTGAACTCGGTGGCGCTGGATAGATCAAATTGGTAGGGCTGAGTTTGACTTTTTGGTTTGGGACATATGTGGATATGAAAAAGTTGTTGAGGGCTTTGGAGCATAATACTAAGCATTTTGAGCACGCAAGCCATTAAGCAACACCTCATCCCCTTTTAATAGTATTGGCTTTTCCTATGTACTCAATGTGTTCTTGGATCACTAAAATGGAAAAGTAGAGTCTTGAGATTTTGAGCTTTTGCCAATCTTCTGTCCTTAGCATCTTGAAGGGGTTCCACATCCTCTTGTCCACGCCAATCCATTTGTTGAACTTATCTGAAATATACTGGATAAAAGTATTAGTCCAACAAGGAATATGTTGACATTAATTACCAAAATATCCCAAGGAGCACTTGTGCTTTCACAGTTCGCAAACAGAAAATAAAGTTTATTCCTTTTTCCACCATACTTTCACATTCCACGGCTAACCGAATCCACGGGTACCGTCCATACCAACACTTTCCAAGGAATTTATTATTTGAGAAGATAAAGTAAATTCATTTTTCATTTCGGGACTGAGCATCCCGAATACCTTTGCCATCTCATGCAATGACAAGTGAATAAACACTCATCTTGAGAATAATACATCTAGCATGGAAAAATATCGGCCACCCCCTACTGTTTCATGAGCAATACGAGCACACAAAAAAGAAATTTATTTTGAAATTTAGAGATGGCACATACAAATTTTCTTAGAACGGCAAAGGAATACCGCATATAGGTATGTATAGCGGACTCATATGGCATAACTGGTTTTAAGGATTTTGGATGCACAAGTAGTGATCATACTTAGTGCAAATGAAGGCTAGCAAAAGATTGAGAAGCATCCAACCAAGAAATGAAAAATCTCATAAGCGAGCATTAAGAATAACTAACACCAAATAATGCACAATAAGTAGGATGTAACTTCATTGCATAACTATTGACTTTCGTGCTTGCATAGGGAATCGCAAACCTTAACGCAAATACTCTTACTAAAGCATGATTACTCATCAACATGACTCACATATTATATCATCATATCACAAAACTATTACAAGGAATCAAGTTTATTTTGTCCAATGATCTTCATGATAGTTTTTATTATATCCCACTTGAATATCTATCACTTTGCGACTAATTTCATATGTTGCTTTTGATTGCTCAAACAAATCTAAGTGAAGAACATGATCATAGAAATATTATTCTCTCAAAATAATTTAAGTGAAGCATGAGAGAATTTCTTTAAAAATTACTAACTCTCAAATAAATCTAAGTGAAGCATGAGATCATTTCTTCAAAAATACTAATGCACACCATGCTCAAAAAGATATAAGTGAAGCACTAGAGCAACTCCATAGCTCATTAAGATTTAAGTGAAGCATAGAAAGCCATTATAACAAGTCATAGAATAATTTTAGCTCTCTCAAAAAGGTGTGTCCAGCAGGGATATTTGACTAAAAGCAAAAGGAAAAACAAGCAAAGACTCATGTCATACAAGACGCTACAAGCAAAACTCATGATACATGACAAATAAAAATATAGCTCCAAGTAAAATACAGATGGTCGTTAGAAGAAAGAGGGGATGCCACTCGGGCATCCCCAAGCTTAGTTGCTTGCTTCTATTTAGATAATTGCTTGGGATGACATGGGCATCCCCAAGCTTACGCTCTTCTTACTCCTTATGCCTTCTCCATAGTGATCTCACCCAAAACTTGAAAACTTCAATCAGACAAAACTCAACAAAACCTTCTGGAGATCCGTTAGTATAACAAAGCAAATCACTACTATAAGTATTGTTGCAAACCCATTCATATTTTATTTTTGCATTATATCTACTGTATTCCAACTTTTCTATGGCTCAAACCCCACGATAGAATCCATAGATTAATCAAAATAAGCACACAACACAAAGAAAACAGAATCTATCACAAACATGACAGTGTGTAGCAATCTGAAAACTTCGAATACTTCTGTAACTCTAAACATTCTGAAAAATTAGGACAATGTGGGAAATTTGTATATCAATCTTGTGTAAAAAATTCAGAATTTTTCGTCACTTCTATGACTTTTGAAAATTATTTTACTGGATACAAAAGTTTCTGTTTTCGAACAAGATCAAAGCAACTATCACCCAACATGATCCCGAAGGCTTTGCTTGGCACAAACACTAATTAAAATATAAAAAACAAAATCATAATTGTGTCATAATTGTGCAAAAACTCAAAAACAGAAAGAAAAAGACAAAAATAAATTCTATTCATTGGGTTGCCTCCCAACAAACTCTATCATTTTATGCCCCTAGCTAGGCATAATGCAAAGATTCAAGTATTGTCATCTTTTCTTATAGATCCATAAGATGCCCTCATGATTGATTCATATGGTGGATTAATTCTTGCTCTAGGGAAGTGTTCCATACCCTTTCTTAGTGGAAATTGATATTTAATATTGCCTTCTTTCATATCAATCATGGCACCAATAGTACATAAGAACGGTCTACCAAGAATAATTGGGCAAGACGGATTGCAATCAATATTAGGAACAATAAAGTCTATGGGAACATAATTCCAATTTGCAAGAATAGGAACATCATTAATTCTTCACAAAGGATTTTTAATAGTAGAATCCGCCAAGTGCAAATTTAAAGAGCATTCTTCAATATCGGTAAGACCAAGCACATCACACAAAGATTTCAGAATTGTAGAAACACTAGCACCCAAGTCACACAAAGCAAAACACTCATAATTTTTAATCTTGACTTTGATGGTAGGTTCCCATACATCATGTAATTTTCTGGGAATTGAAATCTCTAATTCCAACTTTTCTTCCAAAGCTTTCATCATAGCATCAACAATATGTTTAGTAAAAGTTTTATTTTGTTCATAAGCATGGGGTGAATTTATCATGGATTGCAACAAAGAAATGCAATCAATCAAAGAGCAATTATCATAGTTAAAGTCTTTGTAATCCAAAAGAGTAGGCACATCACTAGTTAAAGTTTTGACCTCTCCAAATCCACTTTTATCAATTTTCTCAGCAAGATTTTCATCCTCCAAATTATCGGGACGCCTTCTAACTAAAGTCGACTCTTCTTCAATCCCTTTTTCACCAATCTTAATTTTAATAAACAAAGAATCAATAGCAGAAACACCAATCATTTTAAGATCTTCATCATTTTTATCTTCTAATGAGATAGGTTTAGCAGCCATTTGATTTACTAGGGTAGCTTGTGCATCGGATACCTTGCCTAGCAAACTTTCAGCAAAAGCATACTCAGATTGGAGATTGCAAACTTCTCTACTAATATCATCAAGTTGTTTTGTTATAGCATCTAGCACAACAGAGTGCACCTTAAGTTCTTCGGTAAAATGTTTATTGTGCTCAAATTGTGCAGTCATGTATTCCTTAGTACTTTTCTCAATTTCAAGAAAAATATTGGGGTAAGGAATATCATAATATTTTCTTTGAGGCATCATGACTATGCAAACAAAATTGCAGACAAAACAGATCTAACAAAAAAAACAACGAACGAAAAGGATGGCGAATGAAACGACAATTTTTTGTGAACTGGGGTAGATGAAAACGAGAGACAAATGTCAAATAATATAAATTGCAAGGAGATGAGATTTGTGATTAGGAACCTAGTAGATGTTGTTGATGTCTCCCCGGCAACGGTGCCAGAAATTTCTTGTGATGCGGCTTGAACTACGTCGGTATTTCCCCAAAGAGGAAGGGATGATGCAACACACCTACGGTAGGTATTTCCCTCTGTGATGAGATCAAGGTTATCTAAGCAGTAGGAGAACCACACAACACTACGTGAATGGTACCTGCACACAAAGAACAAATACTTACAACCCGACATAAAAGAGGGGTTGTCAATCCCTCACGGGTAAAAAGATAGATAAAATTTTAGTAGATTGGATAAATAGATCTCGCGGGAATGCAAGATAAAATTAATAACAATGAATTGCAGAAAGGTGTTTTTTGTGTTTTTGGATTAATAGATCTGAAAATGAAATCAAATAAAAATAGATCTCGAAGGCAAATATGATAAAGAAGAGATCCGTGGGCCGTAGATTTCACTAGTGGCTTCTCTCGAGGAAAATAGCATACGGTGGGTAAACAAATTACTGTTGAGAAATCGATAGAACTTCAAATAATCATGATGATATCCAGGCAATGATCATTATATAGGCATCACGTCCAAGATTAGTAGACTGACTCCTACTTGCATCTGCCACTTTCCACACATCGACCGCTATCCAGCATGCATCTAGTGTATTAAGTTGATGGAGAAATGGAGTAATGCAATAAGAACGATGACATGATGTAGACAAGATCTATTTACGTAGGAATACACCCCATCTTGTTATCCTTAATAGCAACGATACATACGTGTCATTTCCCTTTCTGTCAGTGGGATTGAGCACCGTAAGATCGAACCCATCACAAAGCACCTCTTCCCATGGAAAGAAAAATTGATCTAGTCGGCCCAACTAAACCAAAGATTCGAAGAAGAAATGCGAGGATATAAGTTAGGCCGGTCATATAAAGTGTTAGGTCGACCTAACTTATATGCTCGACCTAACTTATAAGTTAGGCCGATCATATAAGAAATACGAGCATATAAGAAATACGAGGATATAAGTTAGGCCGATCATATAAAGTTAGATGCGAAGAAGAAATACGAGGATATAAGTTAGGTCGAGCATATAAGAGATCAAAAGACTCAAATAACTTTCATGGATAAAAGTATAGATCTGATCATAAACTCAAAGTTCATCGGATCCCAACAAACACACCGCAAAAAGAGTTACATCAAATAGATCTCCAAGAGACCATTGAATCAATAGAGAGAGGAAGCCATCTAGTTACTAACTACGGACCCATAGGTCTACGATGAACTACTCACGCATCATCGGAGAGGCACCAATGAGGATGATGAACCCCTCCATGATGGTGTCTAGATTGGATCTGTGGTTTCTGTAACTTGCGGCGACAAGAATTGATTTTAGTTGAAGTAAAAGCCAAGCAAAAAAACAGCAACTGGCATTGGGCACTATGTCAATAGGTTAGTCCCAAAAATGATATAAAGTTGTTATAAAATGATTGTAAAACATCCAAGAATGATAATATAACAGCATTGAACAATCAAAAATTATAGATACGTTGGATATGTATCACCTCACCGTCTTGGCCGTTGGGTGTAGTTGCTCCGTGGCTATCCTCTAGGTTGTAGCCATGTCTCACATGTAGAAAGTGGTAGTTCGGATAAGAGTGAGTTCACCTTATCTTCTTTAGACTTCGCTCGAGCTCTTGTCATTGGTCCACATGGTGTCGTGGGAGACGTAGGTAGGTCCATGGGGATGAACATAGGATGCTCCGCATCACTTTCCCAAGTTGCTTTCCGCTCAAATCATCTTTCCACCATATCCAAATCTGTGAGAGAGAGTTGAGTATTGGGGAGACTATCATTTGAAGCACAAGAGCAAGGAGTTCATCATCAATACAACATCACTTACCTTTTGGAGAGTGGTGTCTCCTAGATTTGTTAGGTGTCACTTGGGAGCCTCCAATAAGATTGTGGAGTTGAACCAAGAACTTTGTAAGGGCAAGGAAATCGGCTACTTCGTGAAGATCTACTCGAGTGAGGCAAATCCTTCGTGGGCGATGGTCATGGTGGGATAGACAAGATTGCTTCTTCGTGGACCCTTCGTGGGTGGAGCACTCCGTGGACTCGTGCAACCGTTACCCTTCGTGGGTTGAAGTCTCCATTAACATGGATGTACAATAGCACAACCTATCGGAACCACGCCAAAAATATCCATGTCTTAATTGCGTTTGCATGCTACAATCCCATCCCTTTACTTTATTGCAATTAGCGTGCATTACTCTTTCCACTGCTCATACTCTTTCCATGCTTGCTTGAAATGTAATGTGAATGCTTAAACTTGTTCTAAAACTCCACCTCAACTTGAAGAACTTAAAAATTGCCACTTTTACTTGTTGAGGGTCTAATCGCCCCCCTCTAGACCCCTCTTATGGATCTTTTCAATTGGTATCAGAGCTTTGGTCTCCATTGCTTTGGTTTAATCACCATTGAAGGAAGATGGATGAGTCTACAAATGGGAGTATTACACGCAGAGTGCCTATGCCTGACAGAGAGTTCTATAGTTCTTGGAAGAATGAGATGCTTGAGATTTTCAATGAATATAATTTGCACAAGTATATCACCAGCCCTTAGGTGCCTCCCATTGATCCTTTGCATCCTACCCCCAATGAGTATCTTGACATGACCCGCAATCTTAGAACTATTGATCTTATCATGAGAGGACTGCCTAGAATTTTGCTTGTACTATATGGAAATATCTCGAAGAACGCTTTCCAAACTATTCCTTGAAAAATCGAGATGGGATTCTTCAAATGTCCATTGCTTTTCAAAAAATTGATACTAGTGGTCCTAAATTTCCTGATTGTCTATTTGAGCTTCGTGATATTATGCGTGCCAAAGGAGATGTTGGAGTCATTAGTAGCATCATTTCACAAGTCATTAGAATTCATCAAAATTCACATTATCATGGTCATACATCTAATGAATCACTCTCTATAGGTGATGATCAATCACATGATGATGTTGAGCATGGATATTGTGATGAGAATGGTGATTGTGACTTTGATCTTGATGATTCAATGAGACACTTTGGTCTTCTGGCTAACCTTCCTGGCTACATGGCAGGAGGAAAGGAATGGGTTCTCGATAGTGGATGTACGGATCATATGACCGGAGATAAGGACATGTTTGATGAGCTTGCTGAAAATGATGGTCCCCGAAAGTATGTCACTTTTGGTGATAACTCAAAGGGTAAGGTAGTTGGCCTTGGTAAGGTGGCCATCTTCCGTGATAGCTCTATCCAAAATGTCATGCTTATTGAATCTCTTGGTTATAATCTACTTTCTGTATCTAGACTAGCTGACTTTGGTTTCAATGTTCTATTCACTGAAATAGAATGCCAAGTGTTTCAAAGAGATAATCAAAATATATTCTTTACTGGTATTCATAGAGGTGATCTATACATTGTTGATTTCACTAAGAGAGCTCAACCTCGTACTTGCTTAATTGTTAAATCCTCTAAAGGTTGGTTGTGGCATAGAATATTAAGTCACATGGGTATGTGAAATCTTGATAAGCTTATTAAAGGTGATCATATCCTTCGTGTTAAAGATGTCATATTTGACAAGGATAGACTTTGAAGTGCTTGTCAGGAAGGAAAACAAGTTGGAGGAAGTCATCTTGTGAAGAACATCATGACCACAAGAAGACCGCTTGAGCTACTTCATATCGATCTTTTCGGTCCCAACGCCTACAAGAGTCTTGGTGGTAACTCGTTCAGTTTGGTCATTGTTAATGACTTTTCAAGATTTACATGGGTGTTATTTCTTGATGATAAATCGCATGTCCAATAGATCTTCAAGAACTTTGCTTGGAAGGCCTAAAACAAATTTGAAGTGAAGATCAAGAAGGTTCGAAGCGAAAACAGAATAATTCAAGAACACAAATGTGGATACCTTTCTTCACGAAGAAGGGATTTGACATGAGTTCTCGGCTATGTACACACCTCAACAAAATGGAGTTGTTGAGAGGAAGAACCGAACACTTATTGAGATGGCGAGAATGATGCTTGATGAATACAAGACGCCAATACACTTTTGGGCGGAAGCGGTTGAGACAGCTTGTTATGCTACAAATCGACTACATCTTCACAAGCTTCTCGGCAAGACGGCATACGAGCTCCTCATCGGTAACAAACCCCAAGTTGGATACTTTTGAGTATTTGGCTCAAATTGTTACATTCCTGATAAGCATCATCGCTTGAAATTTGCTCCTAAATCTCATGAAGGTTTCCTACTCAGTTATGGCTCAAACACTCACACTTACCGTGTCTACAACAATTTCACCTGAAATGTTGAAGAGACGGTAGATGTGAAGTTCAATGAATCTAACGGCTCGCAAGTAGACCAATTGCCAATTGATGTAGGAGACAAAGATCCTTCTGAAGCAATTCAAGATTTGTTTGGGAAGATTCACCCAAAGGAGGCGAAGGAGAGTACCTCGTCCGTTCAAGTGGAAGCCTCAACCTCACACCAAGGTGAACCACAAGTTGATTTGGAGGCATCCACAAGTGGAACACGTCAATACGGAGGAAGTGAGATAGTACAATAAGATGAACCACATCGACCTCCCTCTCCACCTCCACAAGAGAATGACAATGCCAACAACAATGATGAAGGACAAGAAGAGGAAGAAAACAACGAAGAGGATGCTCGACCCCAACCCAAACAAAAGCTCTCACGAGTTAGAGCAAGAGTCACAAGAGACCATCCCGTCGAACAAATCTTTGATGGTATGCAAATCGGGAGAATTACTCGCTCTAAAACTTGTTTAGCTAAATTTTGCGAACATTATTCATTCATTTCTAGTATTGAACCTATGACGGTTGAAGAAGCTCTTGAGGATCTGGATTGGGTGAATGTTATGCATGAAGAGCTACATAACTTCGAGAGTGGACATTGGTTGAAAAGCCGGATGACAACCACAATGTCATTGGAACCAAATGGGTGTTTCGGAATAAGCAAGATGAGGATGGACAAGTTGTACGCACCAAGGCCAGTCACGTTGCCCAAGGCTACACTCAAGTTAAAGGTATGGACTATGGTGAGACATATGCCCCCGTTGCTAGACTTGAGTCCATACGCATCTTACTTGCTTATGCCAATCATCATGATATTACTTTATACCAAATGGACATTATAAGTGCTTTTCTAAATGGAGAAATTGAGGAGGAAGTCTATGTTAAACAACCTCCCGGCTTTTTCAATCCTAAGAAACCTAATCATGTTGACAAACTTCACAAAGCTCTTTATGGTCATAAACAAGCTCCTAGAGCATGGTATAAATGCTTGACCAAGTTCCTTACTGAAAAAGGCTTTGAAATTGGGAGGATTGATTCTACACTTTTCACTAAAAGGGTTAATGGTGAATTATTCATGTGCCAAATTTATGTGGATGATATCATATTTGGTTCTACTAACCCCCATTTTAGTGAAAAGTTTGGAAGGCTAATGTCGGAGAAGTTTGAGATGTCTATGATTTGTGAACTCAAATTTTTCCTTGGTTTGCAAATCAAGCAAACTAAGGAAGGTACCTTTGTTTCTCAAACAAAGTATACCAAGGACCTTTTCAAGAAGTTCAACATGCAAGAAATAAAAGGTATGAAAACACACATGCCTACTAGTGGACGTCTTGACTTGACTAAGGGTGGCAAACCGGTTGACCAAAAGGTTTACCGCTCTATGATTGGTTCATTGTTATATTGTAACATCCCAATTTTCAATTTGGATGTTATACATAGGTCATCATATGCATATCATGTTTAATTGCATTTTTGGTTGTGATCCTAGAAATCTTAAGCAACTCAAGGACCCAAGGAGAGAGTTGGAGGTTTCACATATTCATGCTGGAAACTTCCATGTGCAGCCACAAGCCAATATGGGCTCTGGCATAGTTGAGTAAGTTGTGGGAAACCTTTCCAGGATGGGCTAGCAGATGTAGGGGATTGTAGGTGTACCGGCCTATCTATCGGTTAAGGGGGCCTCTTCGAAAAGACTGTGTCTCGGTCATCCGTTTTCTCAAACATCATGCAATGCGAGAAATTCAACGGAGGAGATTGAGTCTTGTGGGGAAAAGTGCACAAACCTCTATAAAGTGTATAAACTAATCATGATTAGCCGTGTCCCTAGTTATGGACATCTTGAGTATCTGGTGAATGAATTACTATGTTGATCTCATCACTTTACTTAATTAATATGTGGGGTTAATGATTATTAATTTGGGATTGAGATGGGTTACCATTATCGATGTTTATCAACCAACTTTGTAGTTCAATAAAATTTATTCCTTTGTTGTAGGGAAAAACTAGCTTTCTGCAAAAATAACCATAGATCCTCCACCATCCATATATGCATATAGTTATAGTTGTTACTTGTTCATTGCTCTACAGTGTTATTTTGCCATCATATTCCATGTGTTGACCTACACAGGCTGCAACGTATTATATTGCAGAGTTTTCGGATGAAGAGTAAAGTGCGCTAGGTCGTTGTCATGCACTCAGCTATGCCGTTGGAGTTGATGGAATCATTTACCTTTGAAGCTTCCGCTGTTATCTTATTTAGATGGTCTTCAGCCATATTATTGTAATAAGTACTCTCTTTGAGACATTCGACGTAATAAGTGTGTGATTGCACTCTGTTATAAACCCTCGAGTATTGTTTGTGTCAGCTTTACCAATCCAGGGATGACACTTATACACAGAGATTTGGCCGTTTGAGGTCAGATCGCTACAAGATGGTATCAGAGCACACACTGACTGTAGGACGCGACCACTAAGATGAGCCATAGGACACTCTTCTCTACTCATTCATGTCTCTTCTCCACTTTCTACTCTATAGATGGCAGACCCAAGGAACAAGTTTTCTCAACCGGATGAAGACACCCCTTTTGGATGACACTTGAAGGAGACCACTAAATACCTGAACATTGGGATACCAAGCTTCACAGGGACCTACACCGCCACTCTACTGGAATAAGAGCGCTGGACGATTCGAGTACATGTTCCAGGAAGGACATTCACACCAGTTACTAAGCCCATAGAGTTTTCCTTTGATGCACCAAGCTGGAGTCTAGGAAAGAGCATGGCAGCTCACATCACCATGGGACGCGTCGGCGAAGTATACCACAAGGATCTTAAGGACACCATCTACCAGATATGTGGGCGCCGATATGAGCAATGGGAGATGATTTGCACCAGGAAGGACAAGTCCATTGCAGCCTACATCCAGGAGTTAAACCAACACATTCGTTGACAGGAGAACCAGATGTGTGCTAGCATGATAGACCTAAAGAAGGTGATGACCAGGAACATGGAGCTAGAAGAGGAACTCAAGTCTACACGCGATGGATATGGAGAAGAAATTGCAGTACTAATGGAGAAGAATGAAGACCTGAAGAAGAAGCTTGGAATATTCATGGGAGACCCCGCGCCAAGAGAGGACAACCATCCCGAAGACTACATCATCATTGACGACACCGACTCCGACCCCGATAGCGATGATGACTATGAAGACGAAGCTGGAGCAGATATCATGGAGTCTTCCTCTGATCAAAATTTCGAGTCGACCACCATATTATCAGTAGTATTCCCCCATGTATATAGTAGTAGTCCGAGTATTTTGTAATGGCAGTTAGATCGATTGTATGCCCTTGTTTTGAATTGAGTGGTGTGATAATGAATGTGTTTTGTATCATGTGAATATGGGTAGTGATTTTCTCCTTAGACCTCACTCTATTCTAATCTCTCCCCTCTAAACCCATCAGATGCCTCCAAGACGTGACCCCGGATTTGTCTTTCCACCAGAGCTCACCTAGTTGATCTAGCAGTAGAATGCCTTGATGCAGCTACTACTCCAGAACCAATGCAACAACAACAACAATAACAACCCACCACCACCACTTCTAGTTGACAACTTAGCCCGTTTCCTAAGGTTGAATCCACCGGTGTTTTCCAGTAGCACCGAGCCGATTGTTGCCGATGACTAGATCCGCAGGAATGGAAGCGAGCTGACCACCACAGGTTGCACAGAAGCTGAGAAGGTGCGCTTTGACGCACATCAATTGGATGGACCCACTGCCTCATGGTGGGAGAATTACACAGCCACTTTTCCCATAGCCAATGTCACATGGGATCAGTTTCAGCAAGCTTTCCGCACACCCATGTCTCAACTGGAGCAATGAATATGAAGAAGCGTGAGTTTCCCAACTTACACCAGGGAAATCGTACTGCGGGGCAGTACGTGTATGAGTTTACTAAGTTAGCTCGCTATGCCCCAGATGATGTGGCCACAGATGACGCGGAGCAGGAGAAGTTTATGGAAGGGCTGAATGATGAGATGAGTATGCAGTTGATGGTGGAAACATTCACTAACTTCCAGGAGTTGGCGGACAGGGCCCTTATGATTGAAAGCAAACAGCAGCAGATAGAGAGCCGCAAACGTAAGTATGGACAGGGGAAGTACAATTCTGGAGCTCAGCAGAAGCCTCGCTTTACCCCTAACTCTGGAGGTTACACCCATAAGCATGGAGGCCATACTCATAACGGAGGAAGCACACATAACCACAATGGCCATAAGAATGGGAATGGGAATGGAGCAAGCAGTAGCCAGAACCGTTCCCAACACCCGCTAAAAAGGACCTGAGTCATGTCACCTGTTACAATTGCGGGAAGACTGGACACTACGCCAATGATTGCTCAGAGTTGAAGAATGGTAATGGAAATGGAAACTCTGGAAAGAAGACCAACCCCTTCACTAGAGGACAAGTGAACCACGTTAACGTGGAGGAGGTTGAACAACAGCCAGATGCAATTATAGGTAAGTTTTTGATTAAGTCATTTACTACAATAGTTCTTTTTTGATACTAGTGCATTGCATTCATACATATCAAAGGGATTTGTGGATAAGTATAAGTTGCCCACCAAAGTTCTTAAGACACCTATGTTAGTAAGCTCACCTGGAGCGGAGTATATGGCAAGAAGAGGATGTTTTCAGATGCCATTGACCATAGATAGGCATGTTTTGAAGGAAATATGCCCTAGAGGCAATAATAAAGTTGTTATTTATATTTCCTTATATCATGATAAATGTTTATTATTCATGCTTGAATTGTATTAACTGGAAACTTAGTACATGTGTGAATACATAGACAAACAGAGTGTCACTAGTTTACCTCGACTTGACTAGCTCGTTGAATCAATGTTGGTTATGTTTCCTAACCATAGACATGAGTTTTCATTTGATTAACAGGATCACATCATTAGAGAATTATGTGATTGACTTGACCCATCTGTTAGCTTAGCACGATGATCGTTTAGTTTGTTGCTATTGCTTTCTCCATAACTATACATGTTCCTATGACTATGAGATCATCCAACTCCCGAATACCGGAGGAACACTTTGTGTGCTACCAAACGCCACAACGTAACTGGGTGATTATAAAGGTGCTCTACAGGTGTCGCCGATGGTGTTTGTTGAGTTGGCATGGATCAAGATTCAGATTTTTCACTCCGATTGTCGGAGAGGTATCTTTGGGCCCTCTCGGTAATGTACATCACTATAAGCCTTGCAAGCAATGTATCTAATGAGTTAGTTACAGGATGTAGCATTATGGAACGAGTAAAGAGACTTGTCGGTAACGAGATTGAACTAGGTATTGAGATGCCGACGATCGAATCTCAGGCAAGTAATATATTGATGACAAGGGGAACAACATATATCGTTATGCGGTTTGACCGATAAAGATCTTCGTAGAATATGTAGGAACCAATATGAGCATCCAGGTTCCGCTATTGGTTATTGACTGGAGACATGTCTCGGTCATGTCTACATAGTTCTCGAACTCGTAGGGTCCGCACGCTTAATGTTTGGTGACGATCGGTATTACGAGTTTATGTGTTTTGATGTACCGAAGATAGTACGGAGTCCTGGATTTGATCACGGGCATGAAGAGGAGTCTCGAAATGATCGAGACATAAAGATTGATATATTGGAAGCCTAGGTTTGGACATCAGAATAGTTCCGGGTGAAAACAGGAGTATACCGGAGCACCGGGAGGTTACCCAAACCCCCCGGAAGGTATATGGGCCTTAGTGGAAGAGAGGGGCAAGAAGCAAAGGAAGGGGGTGCGCCCGCCAGCCCAATCCAAATTGGGAAGGGGGCCGACCCCTCTTTTACTTCCTTCTTCCCTCTCCTTCCTTCTCTCCTAAAACAAACAAGGCAAGGGGGGAATCCTACTCCTGGTGGGAGTAGGACTCCCCGGCGCGCCTAGGAGGCCGGCCCCCTCCCCCTCCTCCACTCCTTTATATACGGGGGAGGGGGGCACCCTATAGACACACAAGTTGATCATTGATCTTTTAGCCATGTGCGATGCCCCCCTCCACCATAGTCCACCTCGGTTATATCGTAGCAGTGCTTAGGCGAAGCCCTGTTCTGGAGCAACATCATCACCGTCATCACGCCGTCATGCTGACGAAACTCTCCCTCAAAGCTCTACTGGATCGTGAGTTCGCGGGACGTCACTAAGCCGAACGTGCGCAGATCGCGGAGGTGCCGTACCTTCGGTGCTAGATCAGTCGAACGTGAAGACGTACGACTACATCAACCGTGTTGTCATAAAGCTTCCGCTTACGGTCTACGAGGGTACGTAGACAATACTCTCCCCTCTCGTTGCTATGCATCACCATGATCTTGCATGTGCGTAGGAAAATATTTGAAATTACTGTGTTAGCCAACAGTGGTATCAGAGCCAGATTTATGCGTAAATGTTATATGGATTAGTAGAACACAAAGGAGTTGTGGGCGTGGGTATATACATATTGCTTGCCGTCACTAGTTGATTCTTGATTCAACGGCATTGTTGGATGAAGTGGCCCAAACCGACATTATGTGTACGCTTACGCGAGACTGGTTATACCAACATGCTTCACACACAAGTGACTAGTGGGTGGATGTTTCTCCAGCTTTAGTTGAATCGGATTCAATGAACAGGGTTCTTTCTGAAGATCAAAAAGCAATCACTATACCGCCTTGTGGTTTTTGATGCGTAGGTAAGAACGGTTCTTGCTCAGCCCGTAGCAGCCATGTAAAACTTGCAACAACAAAGTAGAAGACGTCTAACTAGTTTTTGTAGGGCATGTTGTGATGTCATATGGTCATGGCATGATGCTAAATTTTATTGTATGAGATGATCATGTTTTGTAACACAGTTATCGGCAATTGGCAGGAGCCATGTGGTTGTCGCTTTATTGTATGAAATGCAATCGCCATGTAATTGCTTTACTTTATCACTAAGCGGTAGCGATAGTCGTAGAAGCAATAGTTGGCGAGATGACAATGATGCTTCGATGGAGATCAAGGTGTCAGGCCGGTGACAATTGTGATCATGACAGTGCTTTGGAGATGGAGATCAAAGGCACAAGATGATGATGGCCTTACCATATCACTTATATTGATTGCATGTGATGTTTATCCTTTATGCATCTTATTTTCTTAGTTCGGTGGTAGCATTATAAGATGATATCTCACTAAATTTCAAGGTATAAGTGTTCTCCCTGTGTATGCACCGTTGCTACAGTTCATCGTGCCGAGACACCACGTGATGATCGGGTGTGATAAGCTCTACGTTCACATACAACGGGTGCAAGCCAGTTTTGCACACACGGAATACTCGGGTTAAACTTGATGAGCCTAGCATATGAAGATATGGCCTCGAAACACTGGAGACCGAAAGGTCAAGCGTGAATCATATAGTAGATATGATCAACATAGTGATGTTCACCATTGAAAACTACTCCATCTCACGTGATGATCGGACATGGTTTAGTTGATATGGATCACGTGATCACTTAGATGATTAGAGAGATGTCTATCTTAGTGGGAGTTCTTAAGTAATTTGATTAATTGAACTTTAATTTATCATGAACTTAGTACCTAATAGTATTTTTCATGTCTATGTTGTTGTAGATAGATGGCCCATGCTGTTGTTCCGTTGAATTTTAATGCATTCCTAGAGAATGCTAAGTTGAAAGATGATGGTAGTAACTACACGGACCGGGCCCATAACTTGAGGATTATCCTCATTGCTGCACAGAAGAATTACGTCCTGGAAGCACCGCTAGGTGACAAAACCGCAGCATGAGCAACGCTTGATGTTATGAACATCTGGCAGAGCAAAGCTGATGACTACTCGATAGTTCAGTGTGCCATGCTTTACGGCTTAGAATCGGGACTTCAATGACGTTTTGAACATCACGGAGCATATGAGATGTTCCAGGAGTTGAAGTTAATGTTTCAATTAAATGCCTAGATTGAGAGATATGAAGTCTCCAATAAGTGCTACAGCTTCAATATGGAGGAGAATGGTTCTATTAGTGAACATATACTCAGAATGTCTGGGTACCACAACCACTTGACTCAACTGGGAGTTAATCTTCCTGATGATAATGTCATTGGCAGAGTTCTTCAATCACTGCCACCAAGCTACAAGAGCTTCGTGATGAACTATAATATGCAAGGGATGGATAAGACGATTCCTGAGCTCTTCGCAATGCTAAAGACTGCGGAGGTAGAAATCAAGAAGGAGCATCAAGTGTTGATGGTCAACAAGACCACCAGTTTCAAGAAAAGGGGAAAAGGGAAGAAGCGGAACTTTAAGAAGAACAGCAAGTCAGTTGCTGCTCAAGTGAAGAAACCCAAGTCTGGACCTAAGCCTGAGACTGAGTGCTTCTACTGCAAAGGAACTGGTCACTGGAAGCGGAACTACCCCAAGTATTTGGTGGAAAAGAAGGATGGCAAAGTGAAAGGTATATTTGATATACATGTTATTGATGTGTACCTTACTAATGCTCAAGTAGTGCCTGGGTATTTGATACTGGTTCAGTTGCTAACATTTGCAACTTGAAACAGGGGCTACAGATTAAGCGAAGATTGGCTAAGGATGAGGTGATGATGCACGTGGGAAATGGTTCCAAAGTCGATGTGATCGCCGTCAGCATGCTACCTCTACATCTACCTTCGGGATTAGTTTTAGACCTAAATAATTGTTATTTGGTGCCAGCGTTGAGCATGAACATTATATCTGGATCTTGTTTAATGCAAGTCGGTTATTCATCTAAATCAGAGAATAATGGTTGTTCTATTTATATGAGTAATATCTTTCATGGTCATGCACCCTTGATGAGTGGTCTATTTTTACTAAATCTTGATAGTAGTGATACACATTTTCATAGTATTGAAGCCAAAAGATGCAGAGTTGATAATCATAGTGCAAATTATTTGTGGCACAACCGCTTAGGTCATATTGGTGTAAAGCGCATGAAGAAACTCCATTCTGATGGACTTCTGCAATCAGTTGATTATGAATCACTTGGTACTTGCGAACCATGCCTCATGGGCAAGATGACTAAAACTCCGTTCTCCGGAACAATGGAGCAAGCAATAGATTTATTGGAAATCATACATACTGATCTATGTGGTCCAATGAGCATTGAAGCTCGTGGCGGATATCGTTATTTTCTCAGCTTCACACATGATTTGAGCAGATATGGGTATATCTACTTGATGAAACATAAGTCTGAAACATTTGAAAAGTTCAAAGAATTTCATAGTGAAGTGGAAAATCATCGTAACAAGAAAATCAAGTTTCTACGATCTGATCGTGGAGGCAAATATTTGATTTATGAGTTTGTATTTCATTTGAAACAATGTGGAATAGTTTCGCAACTCACGCCACCTGGAACACCACAGCGTAATGGTGTGTCCGAATGTCGTAATCATACTTTAATAGATATGGTGCGATCTATGATGTCTCTCACTGATTTACCTATCATTTTGGGGTTACGCTTTAGAGACAGCTGCATTCACATTAAATAGGGCACCATCCAAATCCATCGAGACAACACCTTATAAACTGTGGTTTGGCAAGAAACCCAAGTTGTCATTTCTTAAAGTTTGGGGTTGCGATGCTTATGTGAAAAAGCTTCAACCTGATAAGCTCAAACCCAAATCAGAGAAACATGTCTTCATAGGATACCTAAAGGAGACTGTTGGGTACACCTTCTATCACAGATCCGAAGGCAAGATATTCGTCTCTAAGAATGGATCCTTTCTAGAGAAGGAGTTTCTCTCAAAAGAAATGAGTTGGAGGAAAGTAGAACTTGACGAGGTAATTGTACCTTCTCCCTTATTGGAAAGTAGTTCATCACTGAAATCAGTTCCAGTGATTCCTACACCAGTAAGTGAGGAAGCTAATGATGATAATCATGAAACTTCTGATCAAGTTACTACCGAACCTCGTAGGTCAACCAGAGTAAGATCCGCCCCAGAGTGGTACGGAAATCCTGTTCTGGAAGTCATGTTACTTGACCATGACGAACCTATGAACTATGAGGAAGTGATGATGAGCCCAAATTCCACAAAATGGCTTGAAGCCATGAAATCTGAAATGGGATCCATGTATGAGAACAAAGTGTGGACTTTGGTTGACTTGCCTGATGATCGGCAGGCCATAGAGAATAAATGGATCTTCAAGAAGAAGACTGACGCTGAGAGTAATGTTACTGTCTACAAGCTCGACTTGTTGCAAAAGGTTTTCGACAAGTTCAAGGAGTTGACTACGATGAGACCTTCTCACTCGTAGCGATGCTTAAGTCCGTCTGAATCATGTTAGAAATTGCCGCATTTTATGATTATGAAATTTGGCAAATGGATGTAAAAACTGCATTCCTTAATGGATACCTTAAAGAAGAGTTGTATATGATGCAACCAGAAGGTTTTATCGATCCAAAAGGTGCTAACAAAGTGTACAAGCTCCAGCGATTCATTTATGGACTGGTGCAAGCCTCTTGGAGTTGGAATATACGCTTTGATAGTGTGATCAAAGCATATGGTTTTATACAGACTTTTGGAGAAGTATGTATTTACAAGAAAGTGAGTGGGAGCTCCATAGCATTTCTAATATTATATGTAGCTGACATATTGTTGATCGGAAATGATACTGAATTTCTGAATAGCATAAAAGGATACTTGAATAAGAATTTTTCAATGAAAGACCTCGGTGTAGCTGCTTATATATTGGGCATCAAGATCTATAGAGATAGATCAAGACGCTTAATTGGACTTTCACAAAGCACATACCTTGATAAAGTTTTGAAGAAGTTCAAAATGGATCAGGCAAAGAAAGGGTTCTTGCCTGTATTACAAGGTGTGAAGTTGAGTCAGACTCAATGCCCGACCACTGCAGAAGATAGAGAGAAAATGAAAGGCGTTCCCTACGCTTCAGCTATAGGCTCTATCATGTATGCAATGTTGTGTACCAGACCTGATGTGTTCCTTGCTATAAGTTTAGGAGGGAGGTACCAAAGTAATCTAGGAGTGGATCACTGGACGGCGGTCAAGAACATCCTGAAATACTTGAAAAGGACTAACGATATGTTTCTCGTATATGGAGGTGACAAAGAGCTCGTCGTAAACGGTTATGTCGATGCAAGCTTTGACATCTGATCTGGATGACTCAAAGTCACAAACCGGATACATGTTTTTATTAAATGGTGGAGTTGTCAGTTGGTGCAGTTCCAAGCAGAGCGTCGTGGCGGGATCTACGTCTGAAGCGGAATACATAGCTGCTTCGGAAGCAGAAAATCAAGGAGTCTGGATGAAGGAGTTAATATCCAATCTAGGTGTCATACCTAGTGTATCGGGTGCAATGAAAATCTTTTGTGACAATACTGGAGCAATTGCCTTGGGAAAAGAATCCAGATTTCACAAGAGAACCAAGCACATCAAGAGATGCTTCAATTCCATCCGCGATCAAGTCAAGGAGGGAGACATAGAGATTTGCAAGATAAATATGGATCTGAATGTTGCAAACATGTTGACTAAGCCTCTCTCACGAGCAAAACATGATCAACACCAAGACTCCATGGGTGTTAGAATCATTACAATGTAATCTAGATTATTGACTCTAGTGCAAGTGGGAGACTGAAGGAAATATGTCCTAGAGGCAATAACAAAGTTGTCATTTATATTTCCTTATATCATGATAAATGTTTATTATTCATGCTAGAATTCTATTAACTGGAAACTTAGTACATGTGTGAATACATAGACAAACAGAGTGTCACTAGTTTGCCTCTACTTGACTAGCTCGTTGAATCAATGATGGTTATGTTTCCTAACCATAGACATGAGTTGTCATTTGATTAAAGGGATCACATCATTTGAGAATGATGTGATTGACTTGACCCATCCGTTAGCTTAGCACGATGATCATTTAGTTTGTTACTATTGCTTTCTCCATAACTATACATGTTCCTATGACTATGAGATCATGCAACTCCCGAATACCGGAGGAACACTTGTTGTGCTACCAAACGTCACAACGTAATTGGGTGATTATAAAGGTGCTCTACAGGTGTCTCCGATGGTGTTTGTTGAGTTGGCATGGATCAAGATTAGGATTTGTCACTCCGATTGTCGAAGAGGTATCTCTAGGCCCTCTCAGTAATGTACATCACTATAAGCCTTGGAAGCAATGTAGCTAATGAGTTAGTTACGGGATGTAGCATTACGGAACGAGTAAAGAGACTTTCTGGTAACGAGATTGATCTAGGTATTGAGATACCCACGATTGAATCTCGGACTAGTAACATACCGATGACAAAGGTAACAATGTATATCGTTATGCGGTTTGACCGATAAAGATCTTCGTAGAATATGTAGGAACCAATATGAGCATCCAGGTTCCGCTATTGGAGACATGTCTCGGTCCTGTCTACATAATTCTCGAACCCGTAGGGTCCGCACACTTAACGTTCGGTGACGATCGGTATTACGAGTTTTATGTGTTTTGATGTACCAAAGGTAGTTCGGAGTCCCAGATTTGATCATGGGCATGACGAGGAGTCTCGAAATGATCAAGACGCAAAGATCGATATATTGGAAGCCTATGTTTGGACATCAAAATTGTTCCGGGTGAAAACGGGGGTATAGCGGAGCGTCGGGAGGTTACCGGAATCCCTCGGAAGGTATATGGGCCTTATTGGGCCTTAGTGAAAGAGAGGGGAAAGAAGCAAAGGAAGGGGGCGCGCCCTCCCAAGCCCAATCTGAATTGGGAAGGGGGTCGGGCCTCCTTTTCCTTCCTTCTTCCCTCTCCTTCTCTCCGAAAACCAACAAGGAAAGGGGGGATCCTACTCCCGGTGGGAGTAGACTCCCCTTGGGGCGTGCCTAGGAGGCCGGCCCCCTCTCCATCCCCCTCCTCCACTCCTTTATACACGGGGGATGGGGGCACCCCATAGACACACAAGTTGATCATTGATCTTTTAGCCGTGTGCGGTGCCCCCCTCCCCACCATAATCCACCTCGATTATATCGTAGTGGTGCTTAGGCGAAGCCCTGTTCCGGTAGCAACATCATCACCGTCATCACGCTGTTGTGCTGACGAAACTCTCCCACGAAGCTCTACTGGATCGTGAGTTCATGGGACGTCACCGAGCCTAATGTGTGCAGATCGTGGAGGTGATGTACCTTCGGTGCTAGATCGGTCGATCATGAAGACGTATGACTACATCAACCGCGTTGTCATAACGGTTCCGCTTACGGTCTACGAGGGTATGTAGACGATACTCTCCCCTCTCATTTCTATGCATCACCATGATCTTGCGTGTGCGTAGGAATTTTTTTGAAATTACTGCGTTACCCAACATGTTTTCCCCTCAGACCTAATAGTCTTTGAGTCACAAGGATTGTATGTGATACTAGGCATGGATTGGCTATCAATGTATGGAGGAAATATCGATTGTTCTAGTAAGTCAATTCTACTCACCACCCCGGAGGGAAAAAGGATCAAGTATGTGTCTAGGCATGCGCCAAGGAGGACCCAAGTGAATTCTCTCTCGGGAGTTGTTCAGGAAGAAGTGCCTGTTGTGAAGGATTACCTGGATGTATTTCTAGAGGAATTACCAGGCATGCCGCCAGATCGAGACATAGAGTTTTTGATAGAGTTGTTGCTAGGCACCAGACCAATATCGAAGAGACCGTATCAGATGCCTGCAAATGATCTAGAGGAAATTAAGAAGCAGATTAAAGAGTTATTTGAGAAAGGTTATATCCGACCAAGTTCATCACTGTGGGGAGCCCCAGTGCTCTTTGTTGAGAATAAGGATGGATCTTTGAGAATGGTTGTGGATTATCGGGCATTGAATGAAGTAACGATCAAGAACAAGTACCCACTACCGATGATCAATGATCTGATGAACATTTTCACACAGAAGGAGTTGAAGCTCAGGCAGAGGAGATGGTTGGAGCTAATAAAGGATTACAATATGAAGTTGCATTATCACCCAGGAAAGACCAATGTCATAGCAGATGCTTTGAGTCGCAAGTGATAGAGGCAAAGGTGTCCCATCTTTCAATGATATGATGGCTATCATTTTGGAGTAACTCGATTTTGACGATCCGACTACGAACGTGCGAGGACGTCGCGCCTTAGCAATTGTGAAACCAACTCCAAGAGGTTATTGACCACGCCAAAACACGAACAACCTGACCACGAAGGTCTCTTTCCTGCAGGCAAACAAAGAACAACTAAGAAACTAAGATTGCAATCTGGATATTGCAAATATAAGAGGAAAGCTTTATTAATCAAAGGTGGGGTTCTATGACGCCTTTGTCTGGTCGTTGAACACAAACGAAGTACGCAAAGTTGCAACAATGGCAAACTTTAATCTAAACAAAACCCAAAGTTTAAACGACGCCCTAAGGGCTGTATATATTGTAACACCCACGATGCGGCTATATCTCCCACGTGTCGGAGCATGACTTAGAGGCATAACCTCATAGTAGGCATGTCGCAAGAGGGGTAATCTTTACACATCCGATGTACTGAATATGAAAGGGATAAAGAGTTGGCTTACAATCGCCACTTCACACAACACATAAATATAGCATTACATCATCCAGAATGCAATCAAGGTCCGACTATGGAACCAAATAAAGAAAGACAACCCCTAATGAAAAAGATCCCCGATCGCCCCAACTGGGCTCCACTACTGATCGAAAGGAAACAAAACAACACAATGAACACGGTCTTCATCGAGATCCTCCTTGAGCTCGGATGCGTCAACTGCACGGTATCATCGGCACCTGAAACTGTTTGGAAGTAATCTGTGAGTCACGGGACTCAACAATCTCACACCCTCGTGATCAAGACTATTTAAGCTTATGGGTAGGAAAAAGGTAGTGAGGTGGAGCTGCAGCAAGCACTAGCGTAAATGGTGACTAACTTACACAAATGAAAGTGAGAAGAGAAGCAAAGCACTGTCGTGAACTAGAAGTGATCAAGAAGTGATCCTGAAACTACTTACGTTCAAACATAACACAAGAACCGTGTTCACTTCCCGGACTCCGCCGGAAAGAGACCATCACGGCTACACACGCGGTTGATGCATTTTAATTAAGTTAAGTGTCAAGTTCTCTACAACCGGATATTAACAAATTCCCATCTGCCCATAACCGTGGGCACGGCTTTCGAAAGTTCAAAACCCTGCAGGGGTGTCCCAACTTAGCCCATCACAAGCTCTCATGGTCAACGAAGGATATTCCTTCTCCCAGGAAGACCCGATCAGACTTGGAATCCGGGTTACATGACATCTCGACAATGGTAAAACAAGACCAGCAAAGCCGCCCGAATGTGCCGACAAATCCCCATAGGAGCTGCACATATCTCGTTCTCAGTGCACACCGGATAAGCAATCCGTGCAACTAAAACCAAACCTCAAGTTTCCGCGAGGTGGCGCTGCAAGGGGCTCTAGTTTGGACCAACACTCGGAGGAGCACTGGCCCGGGGGTTTAAATAAAGATGACCCTTGAGTCTGCAGAACCCAAGGGAAAAAGGCTTAGGTGGAAAATGGTAAAACCAAGGTTGGGCCTTGCTGGAGGAGTTTTATTCAAGGCGAACTGTCAATGGGTTCCCATTATAACCCAACTGCGTAAGGAACGCAAAATCAAGGAACATAAGAACGGTATGACAAAAACTAGGGCGGCAAGAGTGGATCAATACACCAGGCATAAGGCCGAGCCTTCCACCCTTTACCAAGTATATAGGTGCATTAAAGTAAACAAGATATAATAATGATATCCCAACAATAAACATGTTCCAACAAGGAAACAAACACATCTTCGCATGCAACTAGCAATGCTATAAGAGGGGCTGAGCAAAGCGGTAACATAACCAAACAATGGTTTGCTAGGACAAGGTGGGTTAGAGGTTTGACATGGCAATATGGGAGGCATTATATAGCAAGTGGTAGGTATCGCAGCATAGCAATGGAGCGAGCAACTAGCAAGCAAAGATAGAAGTGATTTCGAGGGTATGGTCATCTTGCCTGCAAAGTTCTCCGAGTTGACGTAAGCTTGATCCTCGTAAGCGTACTCAACGGGTACCTCGAACACGAACTCGTCTCCCGGCTCTACCCAAGGCAAGAACACAAGCAAAGGAAACAACAATCAACCACGATGCAATGCGCAAGCAACATGATGCAAAACATGGCATGATATGCGGGATGTAATATGCAAAGCATATGCGTGCTTCGGAAGGAAAATATTGAACCAGGCCTCAACATGGAAAACCAAGAGTGCTGCTAGAAAGATGATTTCGGTCGAAATCGATATAAAGATCGCCGGAATCGGATGCATGGTTTGCAAATGGCAAGCAAAACAATAATGGCACAATTCTATGATTAACAGCACGATGCCATCTAGAATGCAACAAGAAGCTAAGCTACTACACTCAAACATAGCAACAAAGCACATGGCAGTGATATAGTAAAGATGCTTGACAAAAGATGAACACTGATCTACGGCTAATTCACACAATAGCAGGTTCAAACAAGCATGGCAAAAGGGCAAAATATATCAGCATCACAGACTTACTGAAAATACTAACATGTCAGGAATTAACATCAGGAGGCAATGTTTAGAGCAAGATAACAACATGCTACAGGATCAGATCATAGCAATACAAGGCATGGCATGAATCTACTCAAAGCATATAACAAAAGTACATTACTGACCATAAGCCAAAACGGATCAGAAGATATGATGGCACCCATGTAAACATAGCAAGTTTCGTTAACAGATTCAGACTTAGCAGAAAACTGGACATGGCAAAAACAGAATTATGAAGGCATGTTTGCGAGCTCGATGCACTCAACACAAGGCATTGCATGATAAACTAAGCATACTACCAGCAAGAAGACATGATCAAGAAGCTAAACATGGCAAGAACAATCTCATAGCACGCATGGATCAACTACAACAACCTTGGCAAAATTGATTAACACGTAAACAATCTCCTAGGAACATTTTATAGCAAAAGTAGAGCAAGATTGAGTCATGCTAGGATACTCCATAAATGCAAACAAGGACATGGATGAATAGAGCATAACCATATGTCAAAATCATCCTTACTGAACATACTCAAAAGAGGCATGGATCTCTCTGTAGCAACATGAATACATGGCATAAAAATAACATCAGGGAAATGACTTAGTGAAATTCTAAGTCCCTGAAATCAGCAATAACACAAGAGCTACTTTGCATGCTTGTGCTAGTCACGACATTGATCACAAAAATACATGTCATACACCCCTGTAAAGATGGCATGGCATATAACAAAACACATGTAGAGCTCATGCTCATATGAAGCACACAATAATCATGGCAAAAATGACAAATGCTCATAAACTGATAAGAATCAGGAACTAACATTATGAAGCACTCTTGCAATAGTCATTAGGGCATCAAGATGGACTCAAACAAGCAGGGCACAATGGAATGAAATGAAGAGCACAACCAGATGAACATTTTGATATAACATATGCATGAAACGGACAACCGGGCACAGAGATACGACCCTCACAAAATGCCTATATGATGCTGGAATTAAGGGACTTAGAAAAAAACGACGGGCGATGGATAGATAAAACACGCCCAGGCGGGGGATTGGATGGGTGCGCTCACTTTGGGCCCATGGGCCGGCTTGGAGGAAGGCGGGGTGGGCCGGATCTGTCGAGCGGGGCCCGTTTGCTCGGTGGGGCGAGGTCGTGCCCGACCCTGAGCGGGACGACGACGGCGGAACCCGGCGCCACTCCGGTGAGCTCGAGGCGCGGGTCGCTGGCGGGAAGGCCGGTGACGGGGAGCTCCGGGCGGCGGCACGAGAAAAGGCGGCGGCGACGCGGTGAGTGGAGGAGCTCGGTTGCTCGGGCGGCGCAGGAACAAGGTGGTGGCGGTGGAGGCGATGTCCGGCGATGAGCGGCGGCGGGGGCCGACGAGGCAAACGTCGGCGAGGGGAGGCGGACGTGCGGTGGCCGGCGTGCGAGCAGGCGGCGGCGGAGCAAGGAGGCTAGGCCGGCGAGGCACGGTGAAGCGGCGAGGTCAACACAGTGGTGCGGCGGCGAACGCCGGCGAAGGGCGGCGGGCCGGCACGCAGCTCGGGCCGGCGGCATAGAGCGGGCCCGGCATGACCCAGTTCGGCCTCGGGGCGGGCCGGATCTGGGCCCCGAGTGGTCGGCGCGGTGGGAGGAGGCTGAGGCGATGTGGCTGCGCATGGTTGGAGGAGAGCGGCGGCGGGGTGACGTGGCGGCTTGTGATTGGACGGAGTGAGGTGGCCGGCAGACATGTCCGGCACGGACGGATGTGTCTAGCGCCGCGAGGAGGAAGACGCTAGGGTTCATCCGCGAAAATTCGGAGGGAGACACAAATATATTTGTAGAGGGAGCTAGGAGAGTCCAAATGAGGTGCGGTTTTCGGCCACGCGATCGTGATCGAACGACCAAGAGGATGGAGGGGGTTTGGATGGGTTTTGGGGCCACTTTGGAGGGGTGTTGGGCTGCAACACACACGATGCCTTTACGGTTCCCCGGTTAACCGTTGGAGTATCAAACAAACTCTGAATGGCACGAAACATGACAGGCGGTCTACCGGTGGTGTACCAAGGCCGCTTGGAAAATCTCGGTCCAATCCGAGAACGTTTAACACCCTCTCACGAAAAGAGACAAAGGGGGATGCCGGAGGACGTAGGAGTGTCGGATTGCAAAACAGACAGTAGGGAAAATGCTCGGATGCATGAGACGAACACGTATGCAAATGCGATGCACATGATGACATGATATGAAATGCATGACACGCAAACAAATGACAAGGCAACAATAGCGAATAACTGGAAGACACCTGGCGCAACTGTCTTGGGGCATTACAACACTCCACCACTACGAGAGGATCTCGTCCCAAGATGTAGGATGGCACCGGAGGGAAAACGGAAGAGAAAGAGAAGAGGTATAACTAAGTTGCTTATTTTGACAAACGAGTGAAACCAAAGAACCTTGAAAGGTTGGGCAAATTGAAAGAAATAATACAACAAAGATGAACAAAGTTGAAAGCACTCCGTTAGGAAAGAGGAACAAGGAAGAACAAATTCGGACAACACTTCAGTTGAAAAGAGATTCAAGACTAGATAAGATGAAAAGAACTTGAGCAGAGGACACAACACTATGGTTAAATGGATAAGCAAAGGAAAGAAAATGATGTTGACAAAACAAGAAGATGGGTTCAAGAGAGCAACATCACAATGCCTCCGAGAGAAATGAAAGAATGGAATGGCATGAACGGAGGGAAGCAAGGTCTTGAGAGAGCACGCTTACAACAAATGCTAGAATGAAGTTGTTGGATTAACAACAACGAAAGGATAAGCTTTAAGTGGGCTTATGGAAAACATCTCAAAACTGAGGTGAAATTCTACCACTAACGGAAACAAAAGATTGGATTGATATGAACAAGGAGACGAGAAACTTATTTTACCGGGAGGATAAATGAAGAACTTGGATCATTTATAATCACCATAAATAGCAACAATCCTTAGGGAAAGCTTTAGGTGAAATATAACCCAGTCTAACTCCAATGAAGAGATTGATGGGTTTAAAATACCTCATTCTTGATAACTTGTGAATCATGAAACACGAAGGAAAATTATAAAGAATCACATAACACCACCTCAAAAGATAAGGTAAAAAGAATTGCACTCCAGATTGCAAGATGAAGAATACTTGAGCTCCTTAGAAAAGAATCTCGATGAAAACTTCGAGAAGGAATTAAATCCTTTATGAACCATCATGTAGAGCCTCCATGAAGAACTCCGGCAACAAAAGTATGATCAAAAGGAAGTGAAGGATGAAAAGAATAAGATTGAAACCTTGCAATGATTAGATGGATCTTTGTGATGATGAGAGCTTGTAAGTCCGGGAATAGAAAAGATAAAGCATCTCGAACCGAGAATGTGATATGATGAACCACTCCAGAAAGCAGGAATTGAACTTACTCAATGAAACAAGAATAAGAATTACATTATGCTCATCCTTCACCAATTAAATTGATGACAAACAATGGATTTGGCATACTACCTATTCTCATAGAAAGGATTAAGATAGATATAGCGCAACTTGGGAAGGTCTTCAACGAACCACCGGAAGGATTGAAACAACAAATAAATTGATATGATAATGAAGGAAAATAAATCTTGAACGAACCACCGTAAGAATTGAAAATGAACGGATAAAAGATGAAGACACGCCGGGAAGGATTAGCAAATAAATGAAGATGTTTGAGAGAATTTAGATACATGATAACGAAGAGATGATGAGCCGATTAGAGAACACTTGAATGAAGCACCGGTAAGATTTGGAGAATGAGAGCTGAAAGCTGAGAATGAATAATTCTGAGATGATGGCCTTCGGGTGAAACAAACTGAAAAGACTCCTGAATTGCTCTAAATCCATGAAAAGAAATATCACAATCCAAAAACAATTATGAGAGGATGGCATCAAACTTGAACTGATAATCTTCACGAGAACAGATATGATTGAAGAGAAACTCTTCCTCGGTCTTCAAAATCTGAGGATGACGACGGAAACACCATCAAGAATTGTTTAGACATTCTGGTTGAATCAAAAGCGAAGAGGTTGAGCCAACGATGAAAAGAATTTGAAAGATCTTGGAGAAAGATATTTGACTGATGACAATTCATTCTTACGTCAAACTTTGAAATGAATTTTAGAATAGCTCCGGGAAAATTAGAAGAGTCAGGTAAGATCCTGGGAAAAGACCTGTGGGTTAGGGCCCACTCAAGAGAAACACCATTGAACAATTTAAAAGAGAGATTGTGCCGGTTGAATTAAATGGCTTGAATGAGATAACAACCTCGAAATAGGTTGCACGGATCTTGAATGAAAAGACGAGTCTTCTGAGATATCTTCAGCACTTCGGAACAAATGAATAGCGAGAGGTGAAAAATTAAGAGGTGCAACGGCATGGAAAAGCATTTGACACAGGGAAAAAGATATGATCAACACCGAAAGCTTGAATTGAATCCACCGGAGAAGAAAACGAGTGAAAAGTGATGAACTTGAGGCTCCATTAGTATCTTCCTGAGAATCACAGGATAAGAACATTGACGGAAAGGAATGGAGAGACTTCCTATCAATAAAAGGATACATGATTAAGAAATCTGAGTCCTTGAAGAAAAAGGGATGGGAGGGTGGGAAAACAAAGGTAGCTTGGGACGAATGAAATGAACATCATTGAGAAGAACTGATAATTGATCTTGCTGATGTCGAAATGATCGGATCCACTTGAAGAGAAACACGCCGGTTGAAAAGGATTGACATGACAATCTTGATTATCATGAAGGATTAGTATTCACATAGAAATATGAGAACACCACTTAGGAAAGGTATGGAATTAACACTTGACTTTGAAGCAACTCGAATACCACAACTGAAAACAAAACAAAGGATTGGCTTGCAGAATAAGCCGGAACAAACGTATGATAGAGATTTCATCCGAAGTTTTCGTGGTGGGTCCCACATGGGCTCGATCGTACAGCACCATCATGTACAAAGCAGTGCACAGGACATACGAAGCGTCCCCGAGTCAACATAGCCAAGGACTCTTTAAGACACAATGAGACCACTGTAAAACCAACCGTGGATAGGCGGACCACTAGACATTGAACCCCAATCTCATATCATGCATCTGTCGGAAAGATATCGTAGGAGCTACTTGAATTCCCACTTATAAACTCCCGAAACTTTCTGGTTATGCAATCGGGTGTCGGGGATACAGGGGAAGCATAATATCTCACCCAAAACTAGCAAATCCTACATCCAGCTGTATCCATCCTTCAACACATAAACAGGAAACCTTCGGAAATCATTTACCTCAACCTTCAAAAAGCATCCGTTATACGAGTTATGGCAATACTCCCGAACTCCCACCCCAGTACTGGGTGGCATCGAGGTTATCTCACCAACAACTGCATAAAAGAGATTTTCTATGTCGGCGAAGTCAGGTATTCCAGAACTGCAATGATAAAATTGTGACGACAAGACCTCGGAGCTCAACTCCCCGGGACAATGCCACAACCCCTAAATGTCAGGAGGCACCAAGAACAATGTTCTCGCCACAAAACCATCAGAATGATTCCAAGATACCCGCGTGATCCTAAAAAAATTGTGAAATTTGAGGAGAGAAGAGTCAAAACTCTACGTCAGGAAGCCTCACCAGAGCGACGAAGGGACTGAGGAGTAAAAAGAATCCTACTCTCCAATATATATAATCCTATAAGACTCAAAACATTTTTCTAGACACAACAACGCCAGCGATTCGATCAAGCAGGGGGGCTCCTAAGTCGGGGACGGCTCTGATACCAACTTTTAACACCCATGATGCGGCTATATCTCCCACATGTCGGAGCACGACTTAGAGGCATAACCGGATAGTAGGCATGTTGCAAGAGGGGTAATCTTTACACATCCCATGTACTAAATATGAAAGGGATAAAGAGTTGGCTTACAATCACCACTTCACACAATACATAAATATAGCATTAAATCATCCAGAATACAATCAAGGTCTGACTACGGAACCAAATAAAGGAAGACAACCCCTAATGCAAAAGATCCCCGATCGCCCCAACTGGGCTCCACTACTGATCGAAAGGAAACAAAACAACACAACGAACACGATCTTCATCGAGCTCCTCCTTGAGCTCGGTTGCGTCACCTGCTCGGTATCATCGGCACCTGAAACTGTTTGGAAGTAATCTGTGAGTCACGGGGACTCAGCAATCTCACACCCTCGCGATCAAGACTATTTAAGCTTATGGGTAGGCAAAAGGTAGTGAGGTGGAGCTGCAACAAGCACTAGCATATATGGTGGCTAACTTACGCAAATGAGAGCGAGAAGAGAAGCAAAGCACGGTCGTGAACTAGAAGTGATCAAGAAGTGATCCTAAAACTACTTACATTCAAACATAACACAAGAACCGTGTTCACTTCCCAGACTCCGTCGGAAAGAGACCATCATGGCTACACACGCGGTTGATGCATTTTAATTAAGTTAAGTGTCAAGTTCTCTACAACCGGATATTTACAAATTCCCATCTTTCCATAACTGCGGGCACGGCTTTTGAAAGTTCAAAACCCTGCAGGGGTGTCCCAACTTAGCCCATCACAAGCTCTCACGGTCAATGAAGGATATTCCTTCTCCCAGGAAGACCCGATCAGACTCGGAATCCCGGTTACAAGACATCTCGACAATGGTAAAACAAGACCAGCAAAGCCGCCCGAATGTGCCGACAAATCCCGATAGGAGCTGCACATATCTCATTCTCAGGGCACACCGGATAAGCAATCCGTACAACTAAAACCAAACCTCAAGTTTCCCCGAGGTGGCGCTACAAGGGGCTCTAGTTTGGACCAACACTCAGAGGAGCACTAGGCCGGGGGTTTAAATAAAGATGACCCTTGAGTGTGTAGAACCCAAGGGAAAAATGCTTAGGTGGCAAATGGTAAAACCAAGGTTGGTCCTTGCTGGAGGAGTTTTATTCAAGGCGAACTATCAAGGGGTTCCCATTATAACCCAACCGCGTAAGGAACGCAAAATCAAGGAATATAACACCGGTATGACGGAAACTAGGGCGGCAAGAGTGGAACAAAACACTAGGCACAAGGCCGAGCCTTCCACCCTTTACCAAGTATATAGGTGTGTTAAAGTAAACAAGATATAATAATGATATCCCAACAATAAACATGTTCCAACAAGGAAACAAACTCCATCTTCACCTGCAACTAGCAACGCTATAAAAGGGGCTGAGCAAAGTGGTAACATAGCCAAACAACGGTTTGCTAGGACAAGGTGGGTTATAGGTTTGACATGGCAATATGGGAGGCATAATATAGCAAGTGTTAGGTATCGCAGCATAGCAATAGAGCGAGCAACTAGCAAGCAAAGATAGAAGTGATTTCGAGGGTATGGTCATCTTCCCTGCAAAGTTCTCCGAGTTGACGTAAGCTTGATCCTCGTAAGCGTACTCAACGGGTACCTCGAACACGAACTCGTCTCCCGGCTCTATCCAAGGCAAGAACACAAGAAAAGGAAACAACAATCAACCATGGTGCAATGCGCAAGCAACATGATGCAAAACATGGCGTGATATGCGGGATGTAATATGCAATGCATATGCGTGCTCCGAAAGGAAAAGATTGAACCAGGCCTCAACTTGGCAAACCAAGAGTGCCGCTAGAAAGATGAGTTGATTTCGGTTGAAATTGATATAAAGATCGCCAAAATCAGATTCACGGTTTGCAAATGGCAAGCAAAACAATAATGGCATAATTCTGCGATTAACAGCACGCTGCCATCTAGAATGCAACAAGAAGCTAAGCTACTGCACTCAAACATAGCAACAAAGCACATGGCAGTGATATACTCAAGATGCTTGAAAAAAGATGAACACTGAGCTACGGCTGATTCACACAATAGCAGGTTCAAACAAGCATGGCAAAAGGGCAAAATATATCAGCATCACAGACTTAGTGAAAATACTAACATGTCAGGAATTAACATCAGGAAGCAATGTTTAGAGAAAGATAACAACATGCTACAGGATCAGATCATAGCAATACAAGGCATAGCACGAATCTAATCAAAGCATATAACAAAAGTCCCTTACTGACGATAAGCCAAAAAGGATCAGAAGATATGATGGCACCGATGTAAACATAACAAGTTTCGTTAACAGATTCAGACTTTGCAGAAAACTGGACATGGCAAAAATGGAATTATGAAGTCATGTTTGCAAGCTCGATGCACTCAACACAAGGCATTGCATGATAAACTAAGCATACTACTAGCAAGAAGACATGATCAAGAAACTAAACATGGCAAGAACAATCTCATAGCACGCATGGATCAACTACAACAACCTTGGCAAAATTGATTAACACGTAAACAATCTGCCAGGATCATTTTATAGCAAAAGTAGAGCAAGATTGAGTCATGCTAGGATACTCTATAAATGCAAACAAGGACATGGATGAATAGAGCATAACCATATGTCAAAATCATCCTTACTGAACATACTCAAAAGAGGCATGGATCTCTCTCTAGCAACATGAATACATGGCATAAAAATAACATCAGGGAAATGACTTAGTGAAATTCTTAGTCCCTGAAATCCGCAATAACACAAGAACTACTTTGCATGCTTGTGCTAGTCACCACATTGATCACAAAAATAGATGGCATACACCCCCGTAAAGGTGGCATGGCATATAACAAAACACATGTAGAGCTCATGCTCATATGAAGCACACAATAATCATGGCAAAAATGACAAATGCTCATAAACTGATAAGAATCAGGAACTAACATTATGAAGCACTCTTGCAACAGTCATTAGGGCATCAAGATGGACTCAAACAAGCATGGGACAATGGAATGAAATGAAGAGCGCAACCAGATGAACATTTTGATATAACGTATGCATGAAACGAATCACCGGGCACAGAGATATGACCCTCACAAAATGCTTATATGATGCTGGAATTAAGGGACTTAGAAAAAAATGACGGGCGCTGGATAGATAAAACACGCCCAGGCGGGGGATTGGATGGGAGCGCTCACTTTGGGCCCATGGGCCGGCTTGGAGGAAGGCGGGGTGGGCCGGATCTGTCAAGCGAGGCCCGTTTGCTCGATGGGGCGAGGTCGTGCCCGACCCCGAGCGAGACGACAGCGACGGAGCCCGGTGCCGCTCCGGCGAGCTCGGGGCACGGGTTGCTGGAGGGAAGGCCGGATCGGGGCGGGACCAGTAACGGGGAGCTCTGGGCGGTGGCGTGAGAAAAGGCGGCAGCGACGCGGTGAGTGGAGGAGCTCAGTTGCTCGGGCGGCGTGGGAAGAAGGTGGTGGCGGCGGAGGTGAGGTCCGGCAATGAGCGGCTGCGGGGGCCGGCGAGGCAAACAGCGGCGAGGGGAGGCGGACGCGCGGTGGCCGGTGCGCGAGCAGGTGGCGGAGGAGCAAGAAGGCGAGGCCGGCGAGGCGCGGTGACGCGGCGAGGTCGGCACGGTGGTGCGGCGGCGAACACCGCCGAAGGGCGGCGGGGCGGCGCAGAGCAGGCCCGGCGCGGCCCGGTTCGGCCCCAGGGCGGGCCAGATCTGGGCCCCGGGTGGTCGGCGCAGTGGGAGGAGGCTGAGGCGACGTGGCGGCGGCTGGTTGTAGGAGAGCGGTGGCGGGGTGACGTGGTGGCTTGCGATTGGACGGAGTAAGGTGGCCGGCGGACATGTCCTGCGCGGGCGGATGTGTCCGGCGCCGCGAGGAGGAAGACGCTAGGGTTCATCCGCGAAAATTCAGAGGGAGACACAAATATATAGGTAGAGGGAGCTAGGAGAGTCCAAATGAGGTGCGGTTTTTGGCCACGCGATCGTGATCGAATGACCGAGAGGATGGAGGGGGTTTGGATGGGTTTTGGTCCACTTTGGAGGGGTGTTAGGCTGCAACACACACGAGGCCTTTACGGTTCCCCGGTTAACCGTTGGAGTATCAAACGAACTCCAAATGGGACGAGACTTGACAGGTGGTCTACTGGTGGTGTACCAAGGCCGCTTGGGAAATCTCGGTCCAATCCCAGAACGTTTAACACCTACTCACGAAAAGAGACAAAAGGGGACGCCGGAGGACGTAGGAGTGTCGGATTGCAAAATGGACAACAGGGAAAATGCTCGGATGCATGAGACGAACACGTATGCAAATGCGATGCACATGATGACATGATATGAAATGCATGACACGCAAACAAATAACAAGGCAACAATAGCGAATAACTGGAAGACACCTGGCGCAATGGTCTCGGGGCGTTACATATATGGAGGAAGAGGGGGATTTCGTGGCCCTTGGAGGAGGGGTCCGAAACCAACCCTAACTCATGTTTCCCCACACATACGGACTCTAAAAACAACCTATACTTAAGTATTTCGAAAATACATGGGCCTGGCCCAATAATAAGGTGATGCGGCACCTAGAATAGCCTCTGGACGAAATCTATGAAGTGGCGTCTTGTATATTTCGGCCAAGGCTTCATGCACTCCTTATGGTGGCTTCAAGTCCTAAAATCATCACTTGTAACTCCATTCTTGTTCCCCTTGCGCATGCCATCATCTCCATGCTTGGTCTTGCTCCAGTGTTCATCCATCTTATCCATGCTAGGCCCTTCATTTGTAAGAAAAACAAATGTATCCAATTTAGGCAGCATCATATTCTCATGAACATTAGAATCATTACCAAGAAACGAAAGTACCTGGTAATTTAATTGGCGGGCGCGAGCTCTCGTAATTGGTCCAGTATGTATACCATCAGGGGTTGTGGGTGTAAGAATGGTATTGAGGTCCTCATCATCCTCCCCTTCTTGAAATGAAGTCGTCCTCGACGGAAGCTCATCTTCCTCACCCAAATAAGGCTTCAAATATGCAATTTTAAAGGTGGGACTAACCCCAAAATTTCCAGGCAACTCAAGTTTATATGCATTATCATTTATTTTCTCTAACACCTTAAAAGGACCATCAGCATTCGGCATGAGCTTTGATTTGCACAAATTAGGAAATATATCCTTACGCAAATGTAACCAAACAAGATCTCCAGGTGCAAACACAACATGTTTTCTACCCTTATCTCCAGCAAGTTTATATTTAGCATTCATACGCTCAATGTTTTCCTTAGTTAACTCATGCATTTTTAAAATCAATTCAACACGTTCTTTAGCATCAAAATTAACCTTCTCCAAAGATGAAAGAGGCAACAAATCAATAGGTGCACGAGGTAGGAAACCATACACAATTTCAAAAGGGCACATCTTAGTAGTAGAATGCAATGAACGATTATAAGAAAATACAATATGAGGCAAGCATTCTTCCCACATTTTCTTATTATTCTTCAAAACAGCCCTAAGCATAGTAGACAATGTTCTATTGACTACTTCAGTTTGTCCATCAGTTTGGGGGGGATAAGTAGTACTAAAAAGCAGTTTAGTCCCCAACTTAGCCCATAAACATCTCCAAAAGTGGCTAAGAAATTTAGTATCACGATCTGAAAAAATTATATTTGGCACACCATGCAAGCGAATAATTTCATGAAAGAACAAATCAGCAACATTAACAGCATCATCGCTTTTATGACATGGTATGAAGTATGCCATTTTCGAGAATCTATCCATGACAAAAAATATGCTATCCCTCCCCTTATTTGTGCGAGGTAAACCTAAAACAAAGTCCATAGATATATCCTCCCAAGGAACACTAGGTACAGGCAAAGGCATATATAAATCATAAGGTTTGAGTCATGACTTAGCTTTTTGACATGTAGTGCAGCGGGCAACAAAACGCTCAACATCCCGTCTCATCTTTGTCCAAAAGAAAAGTGTAGCAAGTATGTCCTCCGTCTTTTTCATGCCAAAGTGTCCCATTAATCCTCCTCCATGCGCCTCCTGCAACAACAAAAGACGAACGGAGCTAGCTGGAATGCATAGCTTGTTATCACGGAACACAAATCCATCATTAACGACAAACTTTTTCCACGTTCTTCCTTCTTTACAATTCTGCATTACATCTTTAAAATCAGCATCATGCATGTATTGATCTTTGATAGTCTCCAAACCAAATATTTTGAAGTCAAGTTGTGAAAGCATAGTATAGCGACGAGACAATGCATCAGCAATAACATTTTCTTTACCCTTCTTGTGTTTAATGACATAAGGGAAAGTCTCAATGAATTCAACCCATTTAGCATGTCTACGATTCAGTTTAGCTTGACTTTTAGTATGTTTCAACAATTCATGATCTGTATGTATAATAAATTCTTTGTGCCATAGATGATGTTGCCATGTTTCTAAAGTCCGAACAAGAGCGTATAATTCTTTATCATAAGTAGAATAATTCAGACTAGGCCCACTCAATTTTTCAGAAAAGTATGCAACAGGTTTGCCATCTTGTAATAACACACCTCCTAATCCAATTCCACTAGCATCACATTCAAGCTCAAAAGTCTTATTAAAATCAGGAAGTTGGAGTAAAGGAGCATTTGTCAACTTATCTTTCAATACCGTGAAGGCTTCTTCCTGTGTGGTACCCCAAACAAAAGGTACATCCTTCTTTGTAGGCTCATTGAGAGGTGCAGCAATTGATGCGGAGCATCCCACGATCATCCCCATGGACACCACTTCAACTATCCAAGCTCCAAGTGGGCCCATGACAAGAGCTAGGGCGCGTGCTATTCAATCCGAGGTGACATCACTCCTACTTGAGTATCCCTCCTCTTCAAGTGAGACATGGCTACTTCCTAAGTCCGAGATGCTATGTGTGATCAGGTACAACGCTCAAGACACGGAGCCGAGGACTATAGAAGAAGTGATGGGCATCAACACTCTGGACCGCCCAGAACCTACGGCCAGAGCCCGGAACTTCCGACCCCCGGACCCTCCGGCTGACCCGGAGCTTCCGGCCTCCGACGTTTTCGACCAGCCCAGGCGTGCCAACTCTTTGGTTAGCCCGGAACCCGTCCCGGACCTTCCGACACCCGAAACCTCTGGCCAGCCCGGACCTTCCGGCCCCCGGATGCCAACCCAGCTCCACCCGCGCCAACTCTCGGGTTAGGCCGGACCCTCCCCGGAACCTCCGGTGCCCGGAACTTCCGGTCTCGCCCGGAACTTCCGGTTCTGCCTGCGCGCAGCGACTTGGGCCGAGGCTCGTGTACCCTTTCGTCACCTAGACTATAAATACTCTTCTCCTACCTATGTTTTAGGGTTAGCAAAGAGATAGCTCATGTTTGTGTGAGAGCTTTTCTCATCCACTTGGTTACCTTCTCCTCGGAGATCGCACCTCCTAGGAGAAGATTCCCCAAGCGGATTCAAGACCCCTCTTTAGGGAAGAACATCAAGACCTCCTCATGAAGAAGACCGGTTACCGTGTATCGTCCCTAGTTGATCGTGGATCGTGTATCTTACTTTATGTACTCGGGGATCTAGCACGTGTGTGACTATCTTTTTGGTTTGAGTGTTCCTCTCCATTTTCCCTTGTGCTTCCCTTGTTTTCCCCTTTGTGTTCTTCGTGTTCATCGTAGGATTCCGCTCCTTTCATGAAAGATCGGGCGATTAGGGTTCTACCCTACATCATCTTGGTATCTAGAGCCACGTTGATCACGATTTCGGAGCCTCTCCGTTGTGTTTCTAGCCTAATTTTGTTGTTTTTCGCCCTAATCCGATAATCCCCACCAAAAATAGCCCCAATTTGTTTTTGATTTGTTGGTGTGATGATGTTTTGTTGGATTTGATCCATGAATTTTGTGTGTGGCTCGTAGATCTAGCCTCCCCACCCTTCTTTTCCACCAATTTCCTTGCTTTTCCCCTGCAGATTTGAGTTTTTCCTAAAGTTTTTCTGCCCAAGTCCACGATCCCCAATTCTCTGTTCTTGCCAGTTTTGCGACCACCGGACCATCCAGCCACGCCCGGACCTTCCGGCCACACTGGAACCTTCCGTCTAGCCTGGACCTTCCGTCTTAGACAGAAAGTTTGCACATCTTCGATGATTTCCGCTACTTCGACAACTCCGTCCATGGTGCAGCAGCATCTTCGCCAACGTACTGAAGACCGTGCACTACGACAACGACTACAATCTCATCCTTTTGAAACCTTCAACCGTAAGCAAGAACGGTAACCTCATCTTGGTATTGTACATATCACTCTTGCCATTACATTGATAGCCATCATAGCCTTACTCCTTTGCGTTGCTTACCCATTGAGACTAGCCATTGAGTATTTCTGGCAATGAGACTTGTGCACATTAGTTATCATACTTCCCATAGCATACATACATCACTGTTGCATATATTGGTATCATCCCTTGTGTCACAAAGTTGTTACCGCATACACAATCGCTATCTTGGTTAGTCAAGCATTGCATGAGAATAGAGCTCAAACATCAAAGAGCCAAACAAGCTTTTAAGCAAAAAGGAAAGATAAGCAAAGAGCTTTTAAGCAAGAACCATAGCATCATAAAACATTAAGATTGTCATACTAGATCATCTTGGATCATATCATCGGAACACCTTGCATAGAACATACTTGGGATAGAAGTCGTTGCATTTTTGCTAAGTAGGTTGTGCACAAGTTCTTGTATCCGCCTATTGGGCAATCGTGCTAGTGTCTCTCTAGTGTTGTGCAACAAGAGCATTTTTGTGTATTCCACATTTTGGCTCATCCTTGGTTGCCCAACCCCACTTATCTTTTTGCATGTGTGTTTCCGTGTACCTTATATGCTTGGTCTACTTGTTACGTTGCATCTTGCGAATATTTCCAACATTATTGAAGCTCACTTACAAATTGCATCAAATTTTGTGCCACCATCCTAACCAAGCTCCACCATAAGCTTTTACTTGTGTAGGTGTGAGAAACCGACAAGATTTGGTACCAATTGTGCTATTTCCTTGTCCTACATTGGAGTGATCATCGATCCACTTTCAACTTCGGTCAAGGTACATTTGGTATTCGTTCTTCTCTTTCTACCACTCACATTTGTCTTGGAATGATGGATAGGCCAAGTACTTCTACCAACCCACTCGTCATGGAGCAAGATGATGACATGAACTCCTTCGTCACCAATACTCACCTCTTTGGTGCACAACGTGCTTTGCATCAAGAACAACAAGCCATGAGTGACTGCATCGACAACCTCGCCACTGACTTGCGACTCTCCGAGCAACGTACAAGGGACTACTTCGACCACAAGCTAGACGATCACAAGCAAGAGAATGACGCAAGGATGGATGAGATTCACGCTTTGTTGCTCAACCTCTCTTCTTCCACTTCAAGAAGGAGCCGTTCAAGTCGCCACTCCGACTTCACCCTCTCCGGCTCAAGTACACCGACATCGAACACTCTTGGCCATGCCACGCGCAATGAGCATCAAGCAAGCCTCAATCTTCTACGAGACACCGACTCGCAAGAGCACCGACGATGTCAAACCCAAGAAGCCTTTGCACTAGCACGAGAATGACAACGGCAACGACAACATGAGGAAGAAGAGCGCTTGCGTCTACACCAAAATGCACAAGATGTTGAGGCACAACATCAAGAACAACAACTCCGTGACACTCAAGCACTTGAGGCAGAACGAGCTTTACGCGATTCAAGTCGAGCCGTAGCTGACCGAGGCCGACAAGCTCGTGAACATGCCGAAGCACTTCGTGAAGAAGTCCGCGAGAGGATTTATCAAGCTCGCGTGCACCGTCAAGTTCCTCCTCGAGCTCGAGAAGCTCCTCCACAAGCACGCCAAGAACAACCAGTTCCTCAAGATCATGAAGACAATGGAGATCCCCCACGACAAGAGCAACACGTGGTTGACAACCCTCCGCCAAGAGCACCACGAGTTGAACAATCATCAACAACATGGGCGTCATCATCCCCGACCCCAACACAATGAAGAGCAACTCTACGGCAAGCTCAAGTTCACCATGCCCAAGTTCAACAGAAGCAACGATCCCGAAGAGTACCTTTCATGGGCATTGAAAGTTGACAAGATCTTCCGTTTGCAAAATTATGAAGAAGAGAAGAAGATCGTAATGGCATCCCTTGAGTTCCAAGACTATGTGCTCATTTGGTGAGAACAAATCATAGAGCGCCGAGAGGCAAGAGGTGAACCACCCATCACTACTTGGTCGCAAATGAAGGATGTCATGAGAGCACACTTCGTACCTACCTACTAAAACTGCGACCTCTTCAAGAAACTCCAACAACTCAAGCAAGGAACCAAGAGCGTTGAAGAATACTACAAGGAGATGGAGATTGCAATGATAAGAGCCAATGTCATGGAAGATGATGAGCAAAAAATGGTACGCTTCTTGAATGGACTCACTCATCCCATCAAGAAGATCGCCAACTTCCAACCATACTCAAATCTCATCGAGCTAGCGCACCAAGCTACCAAAGCGGAACGCCAAGTGCAAGATGATTTCAAGTATGCCAAGTCCTCATCCAAGTCCTATGGCTTCTCCAACAACCAAGCTTCAACGACTCCAACACCGACTACAAAGCCTTATTCTACCAACATTGACAAGTCGACTTCCAAGAAAGCTACGTGAACTATAAGCCATCCTACTACGAGCAACTTCAAGCCGAGAGCTTCATCATCATCAACCACAACCGATGAGTCCGTCAAGACGAGTTCCTTCAAGTGTTTCACTTGCGGAGGCCGAGGCCACAAGTCCTATGAGTGCACCAACAAGCGAACCATGGTCTTCAACGACGATGGCACTTATGACTCCATGAGTGAAGGCGAAATGGAAGCCCTTGAGCAAGTCGCCATGCATCGCCAAGTGAACAATGAAGAAGAACAAGTCTTTTGCAATGAAGACTCAAGTCCCGCACTTGTTGTCTCCAAAGTCTTGACCCTACAACATCACCAAGAAGAAGACCAAAGATGCCACATATTCCACACCAAGGCCGGCATCAATGGATGATCCGTCAAGGTCATCATCGGTGGAGGAAGTTGTCATAATCTCGCAAGCGAAGAGCTTTGCTCCAAGCTTCAATTGCCCAAGACGAAGCATCCCCATCCATACAAAGTGCAATGGCTTAGCGACTCCGGCACCATCCAAGTAGAGCACCGAGTACAAGTCTCCTTCAAAATCGGCGCCTACGAAGACACCTTGGAGTGCGACGTCGTTCCAATGTCCGTTTGTCATCTTCTCCTTGGACGGCCATGGCAATTCGATAGAGGAGTCGTCCACAACGGCCGAACGAACCACTACATCTTCAAGATGAAGGGCAAGGAGTATGTACTTCGTCCCATGTCCCCAAGTCAAGTGATCGCCGACAAGCAAGCCACCCATCGTGGAGAGAATAGTAAGAGAGCGAGCCACCAAAAAGAGAGTGAGCGCCACAAGCCCAAATCGAACACCTCCACGATGAGCGAAAAGAAGAACTTAGTCATATTTGCCACCAAAAGTGAGATAAGAGGAGTGTGTGAGAACCCATCTAGTGTCCTACACTACATCCTTGTGTGCAAGGACAATGCACCACAAACTAACACTTCTCACACTCTTCCTCTAGTGTTGTCTTCTCTTTTGCAGGAATTTCACGACGTTTTCCTCGACGAGCTACCTCCGGGACTACCTCCACTCCGAGGCATTGAGCACCGCATCGACCTCATCCCCGGAGCACCGCTTCCAAACAAAGCTCCCTACCGCGTCAACCCCGAAGAAACCAAAGAAATACAAAGGCAAGTAAATCATATCATAGACCATGGACATGTGCATGAAAGTTTGAGCCCTTGTGCCATACTGGTCATTCTTGTGCCAAAACATGACGGTAGCTTTCGCATGTGCTCCGATTGTAGACCTATCAATGCTATCGCCATTCGCTATAGATATCCCATTCCACGCCCAGATGATATGCTAGATGAACTTAGTGGCGCCACTATCTTTTCAAAAATTGATCTTAAGAGTGGTTACTATCAAATCTGCATACAAGAAGGTGATGAATGGAAAACCGCCTTCAAAACCAAGTTTGGTTTGTATGAGTGGTTAGTCATGCCTATGGGTCTCTCGGAAGCACCGGGCACTTTTATGCGCCTTATGAATCATGTCTTTCGCCCTTACATTGGTATATTTGTTGTGGTTTACTTCGATGACATTCTTGTGTTTAGCAAATCTATCAAAGAGCATGTCACCCATGCCCGCACCGTTTTGCAAACTCTTAGAAAAGAGCGCCTCTATGCTAATATGGAGAAATGCCTTTTTGGTGTTGATAAGCTCGTTTTCTTGGGTTTTGTTGTTTCTTCTAAGGGTGTTCATGTTGATGAGTCCAAGATCAATGCTATTAAGACTTGGCCGCAACCAACCAACCTGCATTAAGTGCGTAGTTTTCTTGGCCTTGCGGGTTTCTATTGTCGCTTTGTGAAGGATTTTAGCACCATTGCTTCGCCTTTACATGCTTTGAGCAAGAAGAATGCGCCTTTTGTTTGGGGACCATCCCAAGATACCGCATTCAATGAGCTTAAGAATTTGCTTACTCATGCTCCCGTGCTTGCTTTACCCAACTTCGACAAGCCTTTTGAGATTCATTGCGATGCTAGTGGTAATGGCATAGGCGGTGTGTTAACGCAAGAGAAGTGCCCCATAGCTTACTTTAGTGAGAAACTTTCCGGAGCGCAACTCAATTACCCCATCTATGACAAAGAGCTATATGCTTTAGTCCGCATTTTGCATGAATGGGAACATTACCTTCGTCCCCATGAGTTTATCATTCATACCGATCATGAGACTCTCAAGTATCTTAAGGGCCAAACCAAGTTGAACAAGCGTCATGCTAAGTGGAGTGAATTTATTGAGTCTTTTCCTTATGTCATCAAGTACATCAAGGGTAAAGAAAACATCGTAGCGGATGCTCTTTCCCGCATATGCATGCTTGTTACACAACTTGAGTTAGATGTCATTGGCTTCGAGCATATCAAAGACTTGTATGAGCATGATGCAACTTTTGCTACTCCTTATGCCAAGTGTTTGTCGCACACCTCTTGGGAACGCTATTACATCAAAAATGGATATCTTATGCGAGCTAACAAAGATTCTCTTCGTTTGTTGCTTTTGCAGGAATCTCATGGAGGAGGCTTAATGGGACATTTCGGACGCGACAAGACGTTCGCCACGCTCTCGAAGAACTACTTTTGGCCCAAGATGTTTTGGGACATCAATCGTTTCACCAACCGATGCTCTACATGTCGCAAAGCTAAGTCCAAAGCTCAATCTCATGGCCTCTATATGCCTCTACCAATTCCATACCAACCATGGGAAGACATTAGCATGGACTTTGTACTTGGTTTGCCTAGGACTCGAAATGGGAAAGATTCCATATTTGTCGTCGTGGACCGTTTCTCTAAAATGGCACATTTCATTCCTTGCAACAAGATAGACGATGCTTCACATGTTGCTAATCTCTTTTGTAGGGAAATATTGCGTCTACATGGTGTGCCAAAGACTATCGTCTCGGACCGCGACGTCAAGTTCCTTAGCTACTTTTGGAAGACCCTATGCGCCAAGCTCGGAATCAAGCTATTCTTCTCCACGGCTTACCATCCTCAAACCGACAGCCAAACGGAGGTGACCAACCGCACACTCTCCGCTCTACTTCGAGTACTCATCAAGAAGAACATCAAGGAGTGGGAGGAGTGTCTACCTATCGCCGAGTTCGCCTACAATCGGGCAAGACACTCAACAACCGGCAAGTCCCCTTTCGAGGTCGTCTATGGTTTGAACCCATTGTCACCATTGGACATTCTTCCCCTACCACTCCAAGAGCGCATCAATTTGGACGCAAGTGAACGAGCGACACATCTCAAGAAGGTGCATGAAGATACAAGAAACACCATCGAGCGCCAAGTACAACGCCTTGCGACCAAGCTCAACGTCAACAAGCAACCTATGGTCTTCAACATTGGTGATCTCGTGTGGCTACACCTTCGCAAGGACCGCTTTCCACAAGAACGCAAGTCCAAGCTTCAAACACAAGCGAATGGACCCTTCAAGGTGCTCGAACACTACAACGACAACACTTACAAGATCGACCTCCCGCGCAACAAGTACAACGTGAGTGACATCTTCAACATCAAAGATCTCTCTCCCTTCCATGGTGATGAAGAATTCGATCCGAGGACGGATCTTCCCCAATGGAGGGGAGATGATGTGGAGCATCCCACGATCATCCCCATGGACACCACTTCAACTATCCAAGCTCCAAGTGGGCACATGACAAGAGCTAGGGCGCGTGCTATTCAATTCGAGGTGACATCACTCCTACTTGAGTATCCCTCCTCTTCAAGTGAGACATGGCTACTGCCTAAGTCCGAGATGCTATGTGTGATCAGGTACAACGCTCAGGATAGGGAGCCGATGGTTGTAGAAGAAGAGACCGGCATCAACACTCTGGACCGCCTGGAACCTCTGGCCAGAGCCCGGAACTTCTGGCCCCCGGACCCTCCGACCGACCCGGAGCTTCCGGCCTCCGACGTTTTCAACCAGCCCAGGCGTGCCAACTCTCTGGTTAGCCCGGAACCCGTCCCGGACCTTCCGGCACCCGGAACCTCTGGCCAGCCCGGACCTTCCGGCCCCGGGATGCCAACCCAACTCCACTCGCGCCAACTCTCGGGTTAGGCTGGACCCTCCCCGGAACCTCCGGTGCCCGGAACTTCTGGCCCTGCCTGCGCGTAGCGACTTGGGCCGAGGCCCATGTACCCTTTCGTCACCTAGACTATAAATACTCTTCTCCTACCTACGTTTTAGGGTTAGCAAAGAGATAGCTCATGTTTGTGTGAGAGCTTTGCTCATCTTGGTTACCTTCTCCTCGGAGATCGCACCTCCTCGGAGAAGATTCCCCAAGCGGATTCAAGACCCCTCTTTAGCGAAGAACTTCAAGACCTCCTCACGGAGAAGACCGGTTACCGTGTATCGGCCCCAGTTGATCGTGGATCGTGTATCTTACTTTATGTATTCGGGGATCTAGCACGTGTGTGACTATCTTGTTGGTTTGAGTGTTCCTCTCCATTTTCCCTTGTGTTTCCCTCGTTTTCCCCTTTATGTTCTTCATGTTCATCGCGGGATTCCGCTCCTTTCATGAAAGATCGGGCCATTAGGGTTCTACCCTACATCAGCAATGGTGTTGAAATCTCTCACAAAATGCCTACAGAATCCAATGAGGCCAAGAAAACTCCTCACTTGTGTGACCGTTTTGAGCTGCGGCCAACTCTCAATAGCTTCAATCTTGGCTTTATCAACTTCAATTCCCTGTGAAGTAACAACATAGCCAAGAAAAGATACTCGGTCGATGCAGAAGGTGCACTTCCCAAGGTTACCAAACAAACGTGCATCACATAGAGCAATAAAAATAGCATGTAAATGTTCCAAATGTTCCTCCAAAGATCTGTTATAAATCAGTATATCATCAAAATAGACTACCACAAATCGTCCAATGAAAGCACGTAAAACTTCATTCATTAGTCTCATGAAAGTACTAGGTCCATTAGTTAACCCAAAAGGCATGACTAACCACTCATATAATCCAAACTTAGTTTTAAATGATGTTTTCCATTCATCTCCCAATTTCATACGAATTTGATGGTATCCACTACGCAAATCAACTTTGGAGAATATTGTAGATCCACTCAATTCATCCAGCATATCATCTAGCCTAGGAATAGGATGTCGATAACGAACAGTAATATTATTAATGCCTCTACAATCAACGCACATACGCGACGTACCATCCTTTTTCGGCACTAAAATGATAGGAACATCACAAGGACTAAGGGATTCACGTATATAACCTTTGTCGAGCAGCTCCTGTACTTGACGCATAATCTCCTTCGTCTCCTCTAGATTGGTACGGTATGGCGCACGGTTGGGTAATGATGCACCGGGAATTAAGTCAATTTGATGCTCAATCCCTCGAATAGGTGGCAATCCCAGTGGCACGTCTTGTGGAAAAATGTCAGCGAACTCCTGCAAAATGTTAGTGACAGCAGGAGGCAAAGAGGAAGGCATGCCCTCGAATGAAAATAATGCCTCTTTGCACACAAAAGCATAGCAAACAGATTTGCTAAAATCTAGATCATGAATATCAGATTTGGTGGCAAGTAAACATGCACTTTCCAATTTAATTTCAGAAGCAACACTAGATGGTTTATTATTAGGCTTCATGTGTTGCTCAAATTCTTTTGCCACAATCTGATTTTCACTCTTATTTTGCTCCTGTTTTGCTTTATTAGCTCTTTTAATATCATCTTTCAAAATGGAATCAAGAGTCATAGGAAGCAAAGTAATATTTTTGTCCTTATGAACAAGAGTATACAGATTAGTTCTACCATGGTGTACAGAATTTTTATCAAATTGCCATGGTCTACCAAGTAATAAGGAACATGCTTGCATAGGTACCACATCACAATCAACATAATCAACATATGCAGAGATACTAAAATGCACACGAACAGTACGTGTTACCTTGACCTTGTTGCTATTGTTGAACCATTGGATGTAGTAAGGATGTGAATGTGATCTTGTGGTGAGAGATAGCTTCTCCACCATCTCCATGCTAGCCAAGTTGTTGCAGCTCCCTCCATCTATGATGACGCGAACAGAAAGTTCCTTCACAGCTCCCTTTTTATGGAACAAATTATGCCTTTGATTTTGCTCAGCTTGTGTAACCTGCACACTCAAAACACGTTGAGCAAGTAAACATTCATACCTGTCAGCATCTTCAGCAGCCATGTATTGCGTCTCATGATCAGAATCATCTCCACCGTGTTCTTCATGTGTAATAAGAGCCAAAGTCTCCTCATCATAGTTACTAGTGGACTCATACCCACCATCCTCAGTAGCAATCATCACACCCTGAGATTTGCATTCTCTCGCAAAATGTCCTCTTCCCTTACAACGACGACAAATAATATCACTTGTGTGCCCTGTTGATGCCATGGAAGAAGAAGAGCTCTGCGTAGGCCCTGCAGGTGTGCTCTTGGCAGATAGTGGTGGTTGTGCCTGCTTTCTTGTATCACGGCTAGAGGCGGCACCTGATGGAGGTGCTGGCGCAGTGGAAGTAGAGGATGCACGTGGTGTCCATGATGAAGATCTACCTACATAAAAGTTAGTTCGCGCCAATGCCTGTCGATCCTGCACTTCATGTTCAGCTTTACAAGCAAAATGAAATAAACGAGTGATATTATTATATTACTTATACGCTAGAATGGTCTGAATCTCTCTATTTAATCCACCCATAAAACGTGCAAGCATTGCTTCATTCTCCTCAAAATACCAAATCTAATCATGCCAGTTTGTAATTCCTGATAATATTCTTCTACATAATTTTTTCCTTGTCTTAAATGCTGCAATTTTTGAAGTAATTCACGTTGATAATATGGTGGAACCCAATGAGTACGCATAGCAGTTTTCAAAGCAGCCCAGGTAGCTGGAATAGGATATAATCTACAATGTTCAGACCACCAAACACATGCAAAACTAGTGAAAGCACAAACAGCAGCATGAACACGTCTCTCCTCGGGATATTGTAAACATGTAACACGTTGTTCAGTTTCTAACTCCCAAGTAAGATATATATCAGGAATATATCTACCCTCAAATGGTGGAATATTCAACTTCAATTTAGGAAAAAGGTCATGATCTCGTACCTCAGGTGGTGGTGCAGCCCTACCATTGCGATGATATACCTGAGGACGACCTGGTGGCGGTGGTGTTGGTGGTTGCACGTAGTTCTGATTTTGATCAACCTCATCCTCGTAATGGTCCTCCACCTCCGCAGTAGCAGCAGGAGCTACAGAAGCATCAACAGCGGCACTAGAATTTTGCCCAGGGTCAATGGGAACGCGTTGTTGTTGTTGTTGTTCTTGTTGTTCTTGTTGTTGTTGTAGAGGTGTGTTAGGTGCAGCCAGTGGTGGTTGTGGAAGATGCCCGAGCAATTCATTAAACTTATTATCGAGCTTTGTTTCGAACATCTTCTCCATGCCATCTATCTTCTCCATGGCCTCTTCAAATCTGTTTAGCACATCTTGCACCTGTCCACTCATCATTTGCTGAAACTTATCATGCAACTCCTTATTCGTCATGTTCTCACAGTTAGTCTCGTCGGCTTGTGATCCTGCCATGGTTAGCAGCAATAGAAACACACAAGAATATGATCCTACAGACTACTAACAAGAGGTGGTGGTGGGTGTCACAAATCCATCAAGCAAATCTCAAATTCTTACCAGTTCTTACCCAGTAGCAGGCGGTGATCGGCAACTATCGTAGTCAAAACTCTCAAAGCTTGGATAGAGCGATTAGCAGAGAAAGTCAAACGCACGACGTAGATGTATGTGGAGCTAGGAAGGCTTATAATATGGTAGCAAAAAGGATAAACAATAATCAATTCAGAGATGCAAAGTAGAATAAACGCTCAACAACGATATTGTGCTGGTCCTAGGCTAGACCGTGCTAGAGACGCGAGCCTAGAACACTAACAAAATCACGACGCTGAACATAAACAAGGGAAAAGCACACTCTGGAAAAAAAACCGATCTGTTTTTTTGGCGCTCCTCTTTTTTTTGCGCTCCTTTTTTTGCGAAATCACCATAATAGCGAGTGTCTCAAAACTCATCCCAGGTCAAACTGACAGGATGGGCACGAGAAAAAATTGACTTTTTTCGGAAATCAGGGCAGCGACGATGAAAAAGTGCGACAAAAAATCACTATGATGGCACGTGGCTCAAAAGACTCAGAAAAGCCTAAAAATAGGATAGGGAAAAAATTCCTGCGAAAATTTTGGCCTAAAAACTGCGTGGGGGTCTCCAGACTGTTTTTTCGAAACCTACTCAGGCAAGGAAACATGAATAGGAAATTAGATGGATCTCGAAAACAAACCTAATATGGAAGGAACTCGGATTGGTGGTGGATGGTGATAGAATATGGCAGTGGTGGTGGTATATGGATATGGATTAGTGGTGGTATATGGATACGGATTGGTGGTGGTATATGGATACGGATTGGTGGTGGTATATGGAGATGGATCGGTGGTGGTAGATGGCAGGGGCGATGATGATGGTGCGGCGGCGGCGTGACAACTTATGACCAGAACCCGAAACTCTAAAAGACTAGACTCTAAAACCAGCAACTAGACACGATGATGCAACCGGAAATTCAACAAAGCAAAATACTGAAAAGACAATGCAAAGGCTCAGACTGGTTCGGATATGATGAACTAACCCTAATTTTTTTTGGCTTTTTCGTGGACTGTAGGTATGAAGAACAGACTCGATCTAAACTATGAAAAACTATAAAAGCTCACTGAGCAACCTGGAAATCTGATACCACTTGATAGAGGCAAAGGTGTCCCTTCTTTCGATGAGATGATGGCTATCGTTTTGGAGGAAGTCGACTTTGACGATCCGACTACGAACGTGCGAGGACATCGCGCCTTAGCAATCGCTAAACCAACTCCGAGAGGTTATTGACCACGCCGGAGCACGATCAACCTGACCACGAAGGTCTATTTCCTGCAGGCAAACGAAGAACAAGCAAGAAACTAAGATGGCAATCTGGATATTGCGAATATAAGAGGAAAGCTTTATTGATCAAAGGTGGGGTTCTGTGACGCCTTTGTCTGGTTGTTTAACACAAACGAAGTACGCGAAGTTGCAGCTATGGCAAACTTTAATCTAAACAAAACTCAAAGTCTAAACGACGCCCTAAGGGCTGTATATATGGAAGAAGAGGGGGGAATTTCGTGGCCCTTGGAGGAGGGGTCCGAAACCAACCCTAACTCTTGTTTCCCCACACATACGGACTCTAAAAACAGCCTATACTTAAGTATTTCGAAAATACATGGGCCTGGCCCAATAATAAGGTGATGCAGCACCTAGAATAGCCTCTGGACGAAATTTATGAAGTGGCATCTTGTATATTTCATCCAAGGCTTCATGCACTCCATATGGTGGCTTCAAGTCCTAAAATCATCACTTGTAACTCTGTTCTTGTTCCTCTTGCGCATGCCATCATCTCCATGCTTGCTCTTGCTCTAGTGTTCATCCCTCTTATCCATGCCAGGCCCTTCATTTGTAAGAAAAAAAATGTATCCAATTTAGGCAACATCATATTCTCATCAACATTAGAATCATTACCATGAAACAAAAGTACCTGGTAATTTAATTGGCGTGCACGAGCTCTAGTAATTGGTCCAGTATGTATAGCAGCAGGGGTTGTGGGTGTAACAATGGTATTGATGTCCTCATCAGCAAGAGTTATGCCAATACCCTCGTACGCGGAGGATTACCGCGGGAGTTAGTAGACGATCTCAAGGAACTTCGTTTGGAGATAGTTCCACGAGGTTTTGTTGCAACAATGGAGGTTCAGTCTACATTATTGGAAGAGATTCGAGACGCTCAGAAGGATGATAAGGAAATCGCTGAGATACAGGAGAAGATTAACAAAGGAAAAGCCAAAGGTTTCCGTGAGGATGAGCATGAAACTTTGTGGTTTGAGGATCGTGTTTATGTGCCCAATAACGAGGAGATCAGGAAGTTAATACTTCAGGAAGCCCATGACTCACCATACTCGATTCACCCCGGAAACACCAAGATCTATTTGGATTTGAAGGAACATCTCTGGTGGATAGGTATGAAGAAGGATATTGCCGAGTATGTAGCAGTACGTGATGTATGTCACAGAGTGAAGGCAGAACATCAGAGGCTAGCCAGATTATTACAGCCTATGCCGATACCCGATTGGAAGTGGGATAAACTTGGCATGGATTTCATCACCGGATTACCGAGGACCCAATCGGGATATGATTCAATCTGGGTAGTAGTTGATCGCTTGACCAAGGTAGCTCACTTTATCCCAATGAAAACCACATATACAAGCGCGAAGTTGTCCAAGATATATATGACCAAGATCGTATGTCTGCATCGAGTTCCAAGGACCATCGTATCAGATAGAGGGACACGGGTTACTTCAAAGTTTTGGAATCAACTGCATCAAACTTTGGGTACTAGGCTAGAGTTCAGTACAGCCTTTCATCCGCAGACAGATGGATAGACAGAGAGAGTCAATCAGATTCTAGAGGACATGTTGAGAGCTTGTGCACTAGATTATGGATCTAGTTGGGATGATAATTTGCCCTATGCAGTGTTCTCATACAACAACAGTTATCAGGCTAGTTTGAAGATGGCCCCTTTTGAAGCTTTGTATGGAAGAAGGTGCAGGACACCGTTGATGTGGGATGAATTTGGAGACCGTCAGTTGTTTGGACCAGATTTGACCAAAGAATCTGAAGAGAAGGTTAAGTTGATTCGAGATAGACTGAAGGTAGCTCAGTCCATGCAGAAGAGTTATGCCGATACCAAACGCAAGGAGGTAGTCTATGAAATTGCAGACCGAGCATATCTTCGTGTGTCACCACTCCGAGGAGTTAAACGATTTGGAGTTAAGGGGAAGTTAGTCCCGAGATTTGTAGGACCATACCGGGTTTTTGAGCGTATGGGAGAAGTTGCCTACAAGTTGGAGTTACCCGAAGGATTGTCAGGAGTTCATGATGTGTTTCACGTTTACCAGTTGAAGAAGTGCCATGCTAATATGGCTGATATTCCTCCTGAGAGATACAGTGCCCCTGGAAGCAATTCAGTTGGAGAGTGACCTATGAGAGTGACCTAACCTACGAGGAGAAACCTATGCTAAGATTCTCGAGTTTGCTAGTCGAGTTACTCGCAGCATGGTTATCAAGTTTTGTAAAGTTCAGTGGAGCCACCATACTGAAGATGAAGCCACCTGGGAAAGACAACAATACCTATGGAAAGACCACCCACACCTATTCTCTAGCCAACCCAAATCTCGAGGGTGAGATTCATCTTAAGGGGGATAGGTTTGTAACATCCCAATTTTCAATTTGGATGTTATACATAGGTCATCATATGCATATCATGTTTTAATTGCATTTTTGGTTGTGATCCTAGAAATCTTAAGCAACTCAAGGCCCCAAGGAGAGAGTTGGAAGTTTCACATATTTTCATCTTTGAATTTTCTCAAATTTGAAAAGAGGATCAATTTGGTTTTAATATTTTTCTCTTCAATTATTTCAAATAATCAAAATAAATGAGAGAAGATAATATGACTTGTTCAAAAGAAAGGAATATTGGAGAAGAAATTTTAAAATCAAATTTATATTTCATTTGGATTTTATTTGCTATTTTATTTGAATTAGGAAAATATGCATTTTTGAAAATTGCATTTTTAGGCCAGAGAAATGTTCACTTTGTTCTAAATATTAGGTTCAGACGGTAAAAATTGTATCTGGTATTTTTAGAATTTTTTTATATTTTATTAGGATTTTCTCCGGGCAAAATTTTTTATGTTTTTTTAAACTTCCCGCCCGACTGGGCCGAAGACCCAGCCGAGCTGGCCAGCCCGCAGCGCCGCCGCCTCCCTCCCGCATGGGAGAGAATCCCCGCCGCCGCCGCCCGACCAAGTCCGGCCGAGGCACGCCTCCCGAGCCGCCCCTGGCACCCCCTTCCCCAAGGCAGACCCCCCCGGCCTTTATAAGGCAGAGCCCCGCCGCCGCCTCTGAGGGAGTCCTGGACTAAGGGGTCCTCGGGTGTCCGGCCTGTTAGCCATGGGCCAGACTAATGGGCTATGAAGAACACGAAGACCGAAGACTGCACCCATGTCCAGATGGGACTATCATAGCATGGAAGGCAAGCTTGGCGACCAAATATGTAGATTCCTTTCTTTGTAACCGGCCTTGTGTAACCCTAGATCCTCCGGTGTCTATATAAACCGGAGGGCTTAGTCCGGATAAGGAGATATTCATTACCATAGCCATACAAGCTAGGCCTCTAGGGTTTAGCCATAAAAATCTCGTGGTAGATCAACTCTTGTAATACTCATATTCATCAATTTCAATCAAGCAGGACATAGGGTATTACCTCCATAGAGAGGGCCCGAACCTGGGTAAACATCATGTCCCTTGTCTCCTATTACCGTCGACCTTAGATGCACAGTTTGGGACCCCCTACCCGAGATCCGCCGGTTTTGACACCGACATTGGTGCTCTCATTGAGAGTTCCCCTGTGCCGTCGTCAAGAGGTTCGATGGCTCCTTCAATCATCTACAACGATGCTGTCCAGGGGGGAGTCTTCCTTCTCGGACAGATCTTCATGTTCGGTGGCTTCGCACTACGGGCCAACTCGCTTGGCCATATGGAGCAGATCGAAAGCTACGCCCCTGGCCATCAGGTCAGATTTCGGAGCTTGAACTATGTCGCGGACATCCATGGAGATTTGATCCTTGTCGGATTTGAGACCGCGGCGACCGCTCCTGGTCACCTCGATGAACATGACCTAAATATGTCATCGGACCGCATTCAGGAGATAGCTCCTGCAACCGCTCTGGCCTTAGATCCAAAGCATAATGCGCCATCCAAGGATCAGAGGCTCAACTCCACCACGGAGGTCACAGATTCCCCGGTGTTGGAGCCACACATGGACTGAACCTCACACGATATCTGTGCCACCGGAACTCCGGACTCGTCTCCGGCCATAAGTTCCGAACCATGTGAGACCGTGGACCCTGAACTTGATCGTTTATCAATCTTCGAGTTCAGTGCCGCAAACATCTTCCAGCACTCGCCCTTGGGCGATGTGCTAAACTCATTAAAGAACCTGTCCTTGGCGGGGGACCCATAGTCGAACTATGTCTGGTTCGAACTAGGGGTTGATGGCGGAAAATTTCACTCCCCACCCGCCACCCACTTTATAGCCACTGTCGAGGATTTCACCGACACGCTTGATTACGGCTCCGACGACCTCGATGGTATGGACGACGATGCCAGAGAAGAAGAGGCCCAGAACCCGCCGTTCACCGGACGCTGGACAGACACTTCCTGTATGATGTATACATGGTGGATGCACCAAAGGAGAACAGCGGCGATGACAGTGAAGACCCTGTGGAGGATTAACCTTCCGAAATACAATCAAAGCACCGGTGTTAGCGGCGCCGCTCTAAGTCACACCGCAGTAGAGACAGCAACACCGACACAGGAGAAGATAATACTCCAGAAGGTGTCGAAGACAACGAAGACCCCGTTGACACACCTACTGAGCAAGATGAACGGGAATATGGGCAAGTCATCCCTGGAAAACAGGCCATGCACGAAGACTCAGAGGACGGCAATTATCTTCCCCTCTCCGAGGACGAGGCGAGCCTCGGCACCGAGGATTTCATCGTGCCTGAGGAACCTCTTGAGCAGGAGCGCTTCAAGCGCCAGCTGATAGCCACTGCAAGGAGCCTAAAAAAGAAGCAGGAATAGCTTCAAGCTGACCAAGATATGCTCAACGATAAATGGACCGATGTCCTAGCAGCCGAAGAATACGGCCTCAAGTGCCCAACCAAAAGCTACCCGAAGTGCAAATTGCTACCTCAGTTCGACGATGAGGCACCAGAATACATACCACCATCGCATAATGCGGCTGACCGACCACCACGTGGTCGGGACAAAACGGCAACACAATCCGAACACCAGCCCGCTCTGCCTCATCGCAAAGGCAGAGATAAATTATCCCACGGCCATACATATGACCTTTGGCATGACCTGAACAATAAAGCAGGACATACCAGATCGATCTATGGATCGCGGGGACATGCCCCGACACGCGACAACAGCCATCTATTCGGACATGAAAAACATAGTAATGCGCGGGCCGAAAGCTGCAGACAGACTCCATCAGAGCTACATCGCGATACAACCCGATATAGAGGCGCCGCACACCCTCATTGCTTCACTGACGAAGTCATGGAACATGAATTCCCAGAAGGGTTCAAACCCGTGAACATAGAATCATACGACGGAAGCACAGACCCCGCGGTATGGATTGAAGACTTCATTCTCTATATACATATGGCCCGCGGAGATCACCTCCACGCCATCAAATACCTCCCTCTAAAGCTTAAAGGACCAGCTCGGCACTGGTTAAACAACCTGCCTAAAAACTCTATCGGCAGCTGGGAAGACTTGGAAGAAGCCTTCCTCGACAACTTCCAAGGTACATATGTCCGGCCACCAGACGCCGATGACTTAAGCCACATAGTTCAACAACCTGGAGAGTCAGCCAGGAAATTTTGGTCTAGGTTCCTAACCAAAAAGAATCAAATCGTTGACTGTCCGGATGCTGAAGCCCTAGCGGCCTTTAAACATAGCATCCGCAATGAATGGCTCGCCCGCCACCTCGGCCAAGAAAAGCCAAAATCTATGGCAGCCCTTACGGCACTCTTGACCTGCTTCTGTGCGGGTGAGGATAGTTGGCTGGCCCATAGAAAAAACAATGCAAGCGACGCCAGCACCCCTAAAGTTAACAATAACAAAGACAAGTCTCGACGCAGCATATACAAGCGACAAAACAACAATGACAACACCGAGGATACGGCGGTCAACGCCGCATTCAGTGGCTCTAGGTCCGGACAGTGGAAGAGGTTGTTTCAAAAAAACAATTCGGGCCCATCTAGCTTGGACCGCATACTTGTTCATCCGTGCCAGATTCATGGCACCCCAGACAAACCACCCAATCACACCAATAGAGATTGTTGGGTTTTTAAATAGGCCAGCAAGTTAAATGCCAAAAACAAGGATAAGGGATCGCAAAGTGAGGACGATGACGAGGAGCCCTGACCGCTGAACGCAGGGGGACAGAAGAAGTTTCCCCCTCAGTTCAAAATGGTGAACATGATATATGCTACCCACATCTCCAATAGAGAGCATAAGCGCGCTCAGGGACGTCTACGTGATAGAGCGAGTCGCCCCAAAATTTAATCCATGGTCGTCATGCCCAATCACTTTTGATCACCGGGATCATCCGACTAGTATCCGTCACGGCGGTTCAGTCGCACAGGTCCTGGACCCAATAATTGATGGGTTCCACCTGACGCGAGTCCTGATGGATGGTGGCAGCAGCCTCAACTTGCTCTATCTGGATACAATGCGCAAAATGGGCACTAATCCATCACGGATCAAATCCGCAAAGACTACCTTCAAAGGAGTCATACCAGGTGTAGAGGCCCACTGTACGGTCTCAATCATGCTAGAGGTCATCTTTGGATCTCCGGACAATTTCCGAAGCAAGGAATTAATCTTCAACATAGTCCCGTTTCGCAGTGGCTATCACGCACTGCTCGAACGGACCGCATTCGCCCGATTTAACGAAGTGCCACACTATGCTTATCTCAGGATCAAGATGCCCGGTCCACATGGTGTCATAACAGTCAATTGAAATACGGGACACTCCCTTCATATAGAAGAGCACACAGCCGCCTTAGCAGCAGAAGTACAGAGCGGCCTTCTCAAGTAGAACCTTTATTCGGCTACCGAGCCCACAGACACCGTCAAGAGGGTCCGAACTACCCTACAGCAGGACAGCTCAGCTCGTCAGGAGCTCGACTAGCAATCCGGCCTCCGTCTCAGTTCCGATTAAGTGGTGGCATTCATACCGCGCATACATAACTACGCACTCAAAATTCCATGGGCATCGACTAAGGCATAGCTAGCTTGTGATCCATAGTACGGCTCAACCGACACCGGATACACACATGCTTTCACTTTTATTTGTTTCCTTTTCAGGTTTCAATCCCGCAAGCCCCATGTGATGGCCTGATCATCGGTACTCTTGAAGGACAAACACACCAAGGCGGCAAGAAGCACATGCATATGGGGGACTTCTCTAGGTGGTTTCATTAACGATCACTCTACCTGTTTTTCAGGACCCACGTGCAGCTCTCCCTTGCTTAAGGCATAGTAACTAGCCTCCTGCTTATTGCATTACTTGTATAAACGCGCATCAACACACCAATGAAACTATAATAAGAAAAGTTTGCGGCTCAAATTTTACGGCCCTAGCTTATCACTTGTTCTTCTTTTTCTTCTTGTTTTGTCTTTCCTTTTCTGATAACTTTATCAGGTAGCACCCGTACACTTTGGTACGTTTGATGTTTGCCAGGGACTTCATAGCACCCCACACTACAGCAACAAAAGTCCGAACACTTTTTATAGTATAGTTCGGCACCCTGAATTTAGAATTATATGCATTGGCTCTGAATCATGTCTTTGGTCAATAGTTGGGTTGCCCAGCTCGTGTGCTTGCTACCTTACATTCCGCTATATCGTCTAAGGTAGTAAAGGGAGAACTAATGTGATTATGCCTTGGTTTATCCAAAGGAGCAGCTCAGTAGAGAAAGCCGAAAACTGACTGTCATGATGCGGCGAGAGCCGGTCAGCTGTTCGGAGGTTGCAAACCGTTGGAGATTTCTTCCGCATTACACGAAGGATCGGTACTTCCCGATCAGACCCTTATAGCACTCTAGTTCGAATACTAGGGGCTGCACCCATGTTTTTATTGTCGAACTCCTATGGCTAAGTCAGGGCGTTAAAGCCGCATGGTCTGGTTGCCTGGTTCGTTGCGCTAAACAACTCCTTCAAGGACCATATAATTGGATCAAGATTGTTCAGATTCCATCCCAAACACCTCCGTATTTCCTACATGGGGGCAAAAGCCGACGACTAGCTAACCCTCAGATTTCATACAACAAGGCCGCACAGGAGGTAAAATTTAAAACATAACAAGCAATATATTACATAATAGTTTTTTCTCATCATACAAGGCAAAGACAACATGAATGCATTCATTCGAAAATAATGCCTTGCCCACACTGCGTTGCTACAATGCGAGACCCCTCTAGGACATCTGCAAAATAATGCTCGGGTGTGCGGTGCTCCTTGCCCTCTGGCGGCCCCTTGGTCAGCTCGACGACGTCCATCTTTGCCCAGCACATCTTGCAGCAGGCGAAGGCCATGCGTGCACCTTCAATGCAGGCCGACTGCTTCAAGACGTCCAGCCGAGGACAGGCATCCACCAGCCTCTTCGCGAGGCCGAAGTAATTGCTGGGTATAGCTTCGGCTGGCCACAGCCAGATTATTAAATCCTTCATGGCCAGTTCGGCCACCCTGTGCAGCTCGACCAGTTGTTTTAGCTGATCGCTGAAGGGCACTGGATGTTCTGGTGCAAGATATTGCGACCAGAACAGCTTCTTCGTGGAGCTCCCTTCCTCGGCTCGGAAGAACTCCGCGGCGTCGATGACACTGCGTGGCAGATCAGCAAAAGCCCCTGCAGAACTCCAAATCCGGGTTAGTAAAAGATATTTCATCTTCCCATTCTTGCTTCGCATATTGAATGCCTTACTCGCCACGATCTTCCTGGCCTCCTTGATCTCCTGGAGGGTGCCATGGGCCTCACTCTGGGCCGTCTTCGCACTCTGACGAGCCTTGGCAAGTTCGGCCTCTTGAGCCGATGCATTGTGCTCCAAGGTCTCACACTTCCTTACCGCGTCCTGAAGCTCTTGTTGGACCTCGTTGACCCGGGCCTTGAGCTTCTTACGGGTGACCTGCTCCTTGATAGCCTTCTCCTCGCCTTCGGCCAGGGCTTGTCGGTCGTCACTTCCATACATACCATGACACTTCGGTCAATGCATATCATTTTACCTTTTTCGAATACATAACGGGTTATCACATACCTTGTTTTTCTTGGAGCTGCCTCCTCACCTGGCTGAGCTCCCCCTCGGCCTGCTCCAGTCTCCGCTTTAGTTCGGAGTCCTCGGCAGTATGTGAGGCGGCGGCCAACAGCGACGCCTGCGTATTCATTTCAGACAATTTCGTTAGTTCCCTGCAATAAAGGATTGACCCTCTTTCCGGATAGTGTCTTAGGGGCTACTGTCTATATGGGGATTTTCTCTTTTTGTGTCGCTTACCTCAAAACCTATCATCAGGCTGCTGCAGGCTTCAGTTAGTCTGTTCTTGGTGGACTGAACCCTTTCAATCACCGTGCCCATAAGAACACGGTGCTCATCCACAATGGAAGCGCCTCGCAGCGCTTCCAGCAGATTATCCGGTGCCCCTGGTTGGATAGGGGTCACCGGTGGAATAGGCATACCCTCTTCTTTTGAAGAAGGTTGCGTGCCGGATTCCGGAGCCGCATCGGTCTCTGGAATCGAGTCAGGCTGAGTGTCGAACTGAATATGGCCCTCCTCACCACCAGTCTCCATGGGGATTGGCTCCCCCTGGTGTCTGGCGACGGAGGCATCGCCTTCTGGCCCCTCCTGAGCCACTCCCCGGCCTGGGAAAGTCCTTCCGGATAGCACCTCCGCGTTGTCCTTGGCCGTGGGGGAGTGAGCGGCCGGCGGTGACTCGCTAGCCATCGCCTTTGAATCCAACGAACCACGTGACGAGGATTGTTGGGAGCTGTCGTGGGCCCGACTACAATAGCGTAACTAATCATGCCAATACAACGAAGAGGAGAGGCTAGATCTATGGGCATGTATGAGTCCTAGCACTTACGACGCAGCCGAGGCTTATTGCGAGGGCATCTCTCTGGACTGCTGTCAACGTCCCACGCGGAGTTATCCGCAAGGGAGCCCTTCCCTTTCTTGGACGTCTCTACCTCCTGGTTCGTGGAGGCCTCCCTCTTCTTCTTTCCCTCATCAGGGGGAGGGTTGTTCTCCTCCTCCTCATCGTTGTCGTCTTCGGCGGCAGAGGAGTGGGTCTTGTCTTCGGATGTCATGTCCGAAGTTCCCTTATGGCGGGGCCACTCCGAACCCCCTTGGCCTTCCCTGTGGCCTTCTTCTCTAGTGCCTTATAGAGCGTCGGTGCCAGCATCTTTGCTAAACGCGGGATGACTGGTTCTTCAGGCAGCGGAGCCGAACATTGGATCTGCTTCGCCTTCTCCACCCAGTCCTGAAGAAGCCATAATAATGAAAGCTTAGATATCATCCTTGAAACAAGCAAGTAGAGGATGCGGTAAAGATTTACCTTGTTGGCGGGGCGATTAATGATGTACCCACGGTCCGAGTCTGCGGCCGGCGGTATCTCGTTGCCCTTGAAAAGCAACTTCCAGGCATCTTCGCGGGTTGTTTCGAAGAGCCTCTCCAGGTTTTGGTGCTTCTTCGGATTAAACTCCCATAGAGAGTGACTTCGGCTTTGGCAGGGGCGAATCCGGCGAACTAGCATCACCTGGATTACATCGACAAGTTTGACATCTTTGTCCACCATGCTTTGAACGCGCGTCTGCAGCGCTGTCAACTCGTATGGCGAACACCAGTTCGGGCTCTTCTCGACCCAGGAGGTGAGTCGCATGGGAGCGCCGGAGTTGAATTCGGCAGCTGCAGCCCAAGTGGCGCCGCGGGGTTCTGTGATGTAGAACCAATGTTTCTGCCATTCTTTTATAGTCTCCACGAAAGTGCCTTTTGGCCATGAGACATTGGCCAGCTTGCTCACCATGGCGCCTCCGCACTCCGCGTGCTGGCCATCCACCACCTTCGGCTTCACGTTGAAGACCTTGAGCCACAGGCCGAAGTGGAGTTGGATGCGGAGGAAGGCCTCACACACGACGATGAACGCCGAGATGTTGAGGAAGGAGTTCGGGGATAGATCATGGAAATCTAGCCCGTAATAGAACATAAGCTCTCGGACAAAGGGGTGGAGTGGAAACCCTAGCCCGCAGAGGAAATGAGGGATGAATACTACCCTCTCGCTGGGCTTTGGTGTGGGGATGATTTGCCCCTAGGCTGGAAGACGATGGGCGATTTCCTTCGCCAGGTACCCGGCCGCACGAAGCTCGGCGATGTCCTCCTCCTTGACGGAGGAGGCCATCCACTTGCCTTGACCTCCAGATCCGGACATGGTTGAGTGCTTGCTCGAGTGGGAAAAATATGAGAACTTGGGTGCTGGAGCTCAAGAGTGGAAGGGTTGAGGAAGAGATAAGGCATTGGAGAAGAAAGGATTCTTATCTCCTTATAAGGGCAATGAATATTGAACGCCTCCCCACTCGCCTTAAAATTCGCCTACTCCCAAGGGCAGTGTAAACGGCACGGTTGGGTTACCCACGCCCGTATTGATGAGAATCCCGCAATAAGGGGACATGATCTCTGCTTCAACAAGACATGCCAATGGCAACCGCGTCTCGAAACATGGACCGACAGACGAAAAATGGTTCGAAATTATAACCAGGCAGATGTAATGTCATGTCGTAAAAAGTTGTTAGCAGATTGGACTCATGGATTATTATATTCTCTCGGCGGTGGCATGTGGTGTGTGTGTGTTACAAGTCCGGACATGATCAATATGTCTGAATACTATCTTGGAGTTCGGAAGGAGGAACCTGGCTTGCAATGCTGAAGACAGATCTACGCGCTGGATACCTTGTCATTGAAGCCAGGTTCAGGGGCTACTGAGGGAGTCCTAGACTAAGGGGTCCTCGGACGTCCGGCCTATTAGCCATGGGCCATACTGATGGGCTGTGAAGAACATGAAGACCGAAGACTCCACATATGTCCGGATGGGACTCTCCTTAGCGTGGAAGGCAAGCTTGGCGACCAAATATGTAGATTCCTTTCTTTTTAACCGACCTTGTGTAACCCTAGATCCTCTGGTGTCAATATAAACCGGAGGGCTTAGTCCGGATAAGGAGATATTCATTACCATAGCCATACAAGCTAGGCCTCTAGGGTTTAGCCATTACGATCTCGTGGTAGATCAACTCTTGTAATACTCATATTCATCAATATCAATCAAGAAGGATGTAGGGTATTACCTCCATAGAGAGGGCCCGAACCTGAGTAAACATCGTGTCCCTTGTCTCCTGTTGCCATCGACCTTAGGCGCACAGTTCGGGACCCCCTACCCGAGATCCGCCGGTTTTGACACCGACAGCCTCCTCACCCTACCCCAACGCCCGCAGCCACCGCCTCCTCGCCGAGCCGCCGCCGCAAGCCACCGCCGCCATCGCCGCCGACCGCCGCCGCCGCCGAAGCCCCGCCTCACCCCGTCTATCGCTGGAGCCGCGTTGGATCCCATCGTTGCCGCCGGCGATTTTCTCTGGTTAACCGGTAAAAACCGATCCGGTTTTCTCCCGGTTTATTTTTTTAGGGTTAGGGTTTTTTCTTGGTTTTACATTCGGTTCTAATTTGTGGATGTTCGTCTATTAATCCGCGGTAGCGAACATTTTCGTTCGTTTGGTTCTTCTAGCGAACGTTCGTTCGTTAGGTTTTTCTTTTTATTTTGTTTTTCAGCGAGAAATTCAACGGAGGAGATCGAGTCTTGTGGGGAAAAGTGCACAAACCTTTGTAGAGTGTATAAACTAATCATGATTAGCCGTGTCCCCGGTTATGGACATCTTGAGTATCTGGTGCCTGAATTACTATGTTGATCTCATCACCTTACTTAATTAATATGTGGGGTTAATTATTATTAATTTGGGATTGAGATGGAGTTACCATTCTCAATGTTTATCAAACAACTTTGTAGTTAAATAAAATATATTCATTTGTTGTAGGGAAAAACTAGCTTTCTGCAAAAATAACCATAGAGCCTCCACCAGCCATATATGCATATAGTTATAGCTGTTACTTGTTCATTGCTCTAAAGTGTTATTTTGCCAGAATATTCCATGTGCTGACCTACATAGGCTACAAAGTATTATGTTGCAGAGTTTTCAGAAGAAGAGTAAGGTGCGCTAGGTCGTTGTCATGCACTCAGCTATGCTTTTGGAGTTGATGGACTCATTAACCTTCGAAGCTTCCGCTGTTATCTTATTTAGATGGCCTTTAGCCATATTATTGTAATAAGTACTCTCTTTGAGACATTCAATGTAATAAGTGTGTGATTGCACTCTATTATGAACCCTCGAGTATTGTGTGTGTCAGCATTACCAATCCAGGGATAACACTTATACACAGAGGTTTGACCGTTTGAGGTTGGATCGCTACATATATCTACGTTCCTCCCATCCCGATATTATGCTAAGTGTGTGCATGTGTGCACGATATCAAGCGGCCCCAAAAGAATTTCATCTTAAGGTTGTGAAAAGGATAGTGAGATACTTAATTCATACTCCAAACTTTGGTATTTGGTATCCTAAGAGGTCTTCTTTTGATCTTGTTGGCTACTCCGATTCGGACTACGCCGGTGACAAGGTTGATAGAAAGTCCACTTCAGGTACAGGTAAATTTCTTGGTAGATCCCTTGTGTCATGGTCCTCCAAGAAACAAAACCGGTATCCTTATCCAACGCCGAAGCAGAATACATTACCTCCAGATCATGTTGTGCTCAGTTACTTTGGATGACCCAAACCCTTAAGGATTATGGGATACATGTGAAACATGTTCCATTGCTTTGCGACAATCAAAGTGCTATTAAGATTGCTCACAATCTCATGAAACATTCTTGAACTAAGCATATTGAAGTTCGTCGTCATTTTATTCGACATCATGTTGCTAAAGGAGACATCAATCTTAAGAATGTTTGTACCGATAAGCAATTGGCGGATATAATCACCAAACCACTTGATGAGAAAGTATTTTGCCAGTTGAGAGGTGAATTGAACATCATTGATGCCTCAAACTTGGAGTAGAAACTACATGTGGATACATGCAAGGCATGAGCCTTTTTATGACAAATCCTTGATATTTCTCTTATGATGATGATCATATGTCTTGGATCTATACTTGTACCCCTGCATGTTATCTAACCCTTGTAGGTACTTGGATGAGCCCAAATCCATGAGATTGCAAGTCACTCACATTTTGAGCAATCTCTAGATCACCAAGTTCCTACTATATGGTTGTTCAATACAAGGAAGCATGAACCCACTCAATATATCCTTTGACAATTTCAATATATCAAATTTCATTTCGAATCAAGTTTCATGATTGTCATTTTGGATACACAAGTGCTCCCCCTTGCAAGTCTAACCCCTCTAGGAAAAAGAACTTGAACTATAAGTGGTGCTTCCAACTCTTGATGAACTACATCAACCTTGAGCATCCAGCACAAGTTCAACTACATCATCTAGATCAACACCACAACCCAAGGTATGTCATTCCATCTTAGATAAGCTTTTCCCCAAGTCATGAGTCAAAGAAACTCAACAAGATGAGAATACATCAAAATGCTTGAACTAAAAATGGTAACCCCATTTTGAGCTTAAACGATGAGTATGACCTACGATCAAGTGTTATCACTTGACTCCTTGGTCAATATACACTAACATAGGTGACTTTGTCGCCGACCCCTTCTAGATGAAGTTTTCTAGTGTTTCTTTGATCTTTTACTTTTTGTTTCTTGCTATTTTTGTTTCCTTTATATCAAAAAAAATTCATCTAGATCTCTTTTCTGATTTTCTTCTATGACCCTACGATAATTCATTGCAAATACTTGTGATATTTCATTTGACAAGTGTGGTGAGATTGAAAAAATCTGTACTCCAAGTTGAACTCGGTCCCTCCGATCCAAACCCATCGGCTCGACTAAAACACAAGGTCTCCTTGTGAACAGTTCATCGGTACAACTGACATGGACTGATTCACTCACGCCGATCTAGACTTTCTGTGACTCTGTCATTCGGCATCACCGAAGGAAAAAAATTAGTGTCACAAAGTTCAACTCTGAGAAAATATTATGCCATTTCTTATTGCCTATTTTCTTCAGCTCCATTCAATGATTCTATCATCTATCAGCATCTCGGACTACCTACTACTTTGTAGTGACTCTCAAGGACCACACCTACTTGACTCATGCTCCATAAGTGCCCTTCTTGGAAATTGATGTCAAAGGGGGAGAGAGACCATCAACACTTATCTTATGAGCTCAGCTAAGCTCTTCCACAGATGCTTGTTGACAAAAGAGGGGAGAAGTCACATGTCTTTAAGGGGGGACAGACATGTCAATATGTTTGATATTAGCTATTGCAAATATTCTTGTTGCTCTGAATTTTGGTTGATTGTACCATTTCTTGTTACATGTCATCCCAGTCTTGGTACTTTTGTGGTTTCCGGAAATTGCTTTACTTAGAGCGTTCTTGTGTTATCTAACCATGTTTTCTCAAGTCCACTCCTTCCAAAGCCAACTCAAGACCACAAGGTAAGTATATGCATCACACTCATGTGCATGATGATCTCTTGTTGATGTACATATTGTTGGGGAACGCAGTGTTTGAATTTTTTTACCTACAATCAAGCAAGATCTATCTAGGAGATGCATAGAGACGAGAGGGGGAGGGTGTGTCTACATACCCTCATAGATCGAAAGAGGAAGCGTTTAGTAACGCGGTTGATGTAGTCGAATGTCTTCGCGATCCAACTGATCCAAGTATCGAACGTATGGCACCTCCGCGATCTGCACATGTTCAGCTCAGTGACGTCCCTCAAACCCTTGCTCTAGTTGAGGCCGGGGGATAGTTCCGTCAGCATGACGGTGTGGTGATGGTGATGATGAAGTTATCGGTGCAGGGATTCGCTTAAGCACTATGACAATATGACTGAGGTGTAAAACTATGGAGGGGGGCTCCGCACACGGCTAAAGATCAACTTGTGTGTCTATGGGATGCCCCCCTCCCCCATATATAAAGGAGGGGGGGAGGAGGCCGGGTGGCCCTAGGGGGCGCGCCCAAGGAGGGGAGTCCTACTAGGATTCCTAGTCCTAGTAGGATTCCACCAAGAGGGAGACAGGGGGAAGGAAGGAGAGGGAGAGAGGGAGACGGCAAGGGGGGCGCCACCACCCCCCATACCTTGTCCAATTCGGACTGCAAGGGGGGAGGGGGGCCTGCCCTGGCTGCTCTCCTCTCTCTCCACAAAGGCCCATGGTGGCCCCTTAGTTCCCCCGGGGGTTCCGGTAACCCCTTCGGCACTCCGGTTTTACCCGAAACCATCCGGAACACTTCCGATGTCCAAATAACATGGTCCAATATATCAATCTTTATGTCTCAGCAATTTCGAGACTCCTTGTCATGTCCGTGATCTCATCCGGGACTCCGAGCAACCTTCGGTACATCAAATCACATAACTCATATTATAAATCGTCATCGAACATTAAGCGTGCAGACCCTACGGGTTCGAGAACTATGTAGACATGACCGAGACACATCTCCGGTCAATAACCAATAGCGGAACCTGGATGCTCATATCGGTTTCTACATATTCTATGAATATCTTTATTGGTGAAACCGCATAACAACATACGTTGTTCCCTTTGTCATTGATATGTTACTTGCCCCAGATTCGATCGTCAGTATCATCATACCTAGTTCAATCTCGTTACCGACAAGTCTCTTTACTCGTTTCGTAATGCATTATCCTGCAACTAACTCATTAGTCACTTTGCTTGCAAGGCTTATAGTGATGAGCATTACCAAGAGGGCCCAGAGATACCTCTCTGAAACATTGAGTGACAAATCCTAATCTCGATCTATTCCAACTCAACAAACACCATCGGAGACACCTGTAGAGCATCTTTATAATCACTCGGTTACGTTGTCACGTTTGATAGCACACAAGTTGTTCCTCCGATATTCGGGAGATGCAAAATCTCATAGTCATAGGAACATGTATAAGTCATGAAGAAAGCAATAGCAATAAACTAAATGATCATAGTGCTAAGCTAACGGATGGGTCTTGTCCATCACATCATTCTCTAATGATGTGATCCTGTTCATCAAACGACAACACATGTCTATGGCTAGGAAACTTAACCATCTTTGATTAACGAGCTAGTCAAGTAGAGACAACCTAGGGACACTCTGTTTGTCTATGTATTCACACATGTACTAAGTTTCCGGTTAATACAATTCTAGCATGAATAATAAACATTTATCATGAAATAAGGAAATATAAATAACAACTTTATTATTGCCTCTAGTGCATATTTCCTTCAGTCTCCCACTTGCACTAGAGTCAATAATCTAGATTACATAGTAATGATTTTAACACCCATGGAGTCTTGGTGTTGATCATGTTTGGCTCGTGAGAGAGGCTTAGTCAACGGGTCTGCAACATTCAGATTCGTATGTATCTTGAAAATCTCTATGTCTCCCTCCTTGACTTGATCGTGGGTGAAATTGAAGTGTCTCTTAATGTGCTTGGTTCTCTTGTGAAATCTGGATTCCTTTGCCAATGCAATTGCACCAGTATTGTCACAAAAGATTTTCATTGGACCCGATGCACTAGTTATTACACCTAGATCATATATGAACTCCTTCATCCAAACTCCTTCATTTGCTGCTTCCGAAACAGCTATGTACTCCGCTTCACATGTAGATCCCACCACGACGCTCTGCATAGAACTGCACCAACTGACAGCTCCACCATTCAATAAAAATACATATCTAGTTTGTGACTTAGAGTCATCCGATTCAGTGTCAAAGCTTGCATCGACGTAACCGTTTACGACGAGCTCTTTGTCACCTCCAAAAATGAGAAACATATCCTTAGTCCTTTTCAGGTATTTCAGGATGTTCTTGGCCGCTCTCCAGTGATCCACTCCTAAATTACTTTGGTACCTCCCTGCTAAACTAATAGCAAGGCACACATCGGGTCTGGTACACAGCATTGCCTACATGATAGATCCTATGGCTGAGGCATAGGGAATGACTTTCATTTTCTCTCTACCTTCTGCAGTGGTCGGGCATTGAGTCTGACTCAACTTCACACCTTGTAACACAGGCAAGAACCCTTTCCTTGACTCATCCATTTTGAACTTCTTCAAAACTTTGTCAAGGTATGTGCTTTGTGACGCCCGGATAATTAAGCTACAGTGATCCCCCGCTAATGATGCCACGTCACCTCGGTTACTGTTGATAAACTCTCGATAGTTCAAAACGAAACAAAGACAAAATTTAATTAAAGGCAAACAACAAAAGTTTTCAAAAATTAAAACTAAAATGTTCGTGAGATGAGAGATAATACATAGGTAATTATGGCGATGAAACCACATTTTTATAAAAGGTTTAAATGCACTAAAGTAATTAAAACAACAGGTAAAACAATTAAATAAATGTCTTTTGTATTTTGTAAAATAACAAACTATTCATTTAGTTGCCCAAAAGTTAATGGGGCAGTAGCATAATTATTAGTACTAAATTGTGAACTATTTTTATACTTTATAAAACTAAAAAAAAACTAAAAGAAAAATAAGAAAAGGTAAACGAAAGCAAACTAACAAAAAAGGGAAAACAACCCCACTAGGCCATGGCCCAGCAGGCCAGCAAGCCGGCCCACCAGCCGCGCCCATAACCCCCCACCCGCGAAACCCTAACCCCCACGCACCCCCACTCGCCCCACTTTTCCCCCACCAGCGTGCCTCCGTCCCGATCCAATCTAGATCGTGGCTGCGCCTCGACGCCCGTCGCCCCCGACGCCGCCGCCTCCCCGCCGTCCTCTACCTCGTCGGCCTGCCTCCTCGACGCCGTCACCGTCTCCACCTCGCGCACCACTGCCTCGAACCCTACTCCCTATCATGTGCCGCGCCCCTCCTCTCTCTCCCCGTGCCTCCCCGTCCGCGCGCTGCTCGCACCCGCGTCGATCGCACACCCTCACCGCGGCCGCGTTCTGCACCACCGCGCGCGCTCGCGCTGAGCACGCCCCGCGCGCTAACCTGCCGCTCGCTGCACGCCGTCCTGCGCAGTGCTGCTTGCCCTGCGCTCCCGCCTCCCGCAGCGCCCCGCCCGTGTGGCCCCGCCCCGCCCTGCCTCGCCTAGTCCACCCCCTGGCCGCGGCCGGCATCCTCAAGCGCGTGCACCCGCGCGTGTCTGGCCGTGCCATACACCGCTCACCGCAGCCCCCGTTCACGCCGACTCGCTTCGCTCTGCCTTGCCCCTGTTACCCGCTCGTCGCTGCAGCTGTGGAGCTGCTCCTCGACCGTGCCCCGCCGCCACCTCCACCGCTGCGGCTCGCGCGCGCCGCCGGGTGCCTCACCTGGCCGGCGCCTTGCTATCCTCGCCCCAACGCGCCGTTGGCCACGCCCGGGCCAGTGCCCGCGCACCCGCACCCTCAAGGGGCTCAGCCCTCAGCGCCCCGGCGCCCGCAAGCCCGTGTGCCCTTTAGGCCCCCTGGGGCCCTATGACAAAGGGGCCCACCCCTGGAATGATTTAAAAAAAAGAGAGAAAGAATAATAAAAAATAGAAGAATTAATTAAATAAGTAAATAATTAAAATATCAATCAATTAATTAACTAAAGAATTAATTAAATTAATTAATCCTAATTAGATTAACCTAATTAACTAACTAAACTAATTAATTTGTTTTAATTAATCTCAGAGTATGACAGGTGGGACCCACACGTCAGGTTGACCAGTCAACCCCTGTTGACTGCTGACGTCAGCATGACATCATGCTGATGTCGTAAATCCAATTTCGAATTAAATTAAATAATTAACTCAATTCCAGAAATTAATAAATTCTTTTGAAAATCATATCTATTAATCCGTAACTCAGATTAAAATATTTTCTACATGAAAGTTGCTTAGAACGACGAGACGAGTCCAAAAGCGCGGTCCGTTCGTCCGCCATGCATCCCTAGCATAGAGCAACTTTTCGTCTATTTCTGGCAGATGAATAGTGCATAACTGCTGCCTATTAATTCCAACTTCCATACTAAAATAACTAGTGTGACTTAGACATACTTTTAGGCAACCATGCACCACACCCTAGCTTTCACTTGCCTCTAACCCCACAGGCATGGAACATTCCCCTCCTATCATCTGTCTGGCACATGTCCGGAACCGGGAAAACTTTCCCGGGTGGGTTCCCCTTCCTCGGTATCGTGTAGCACTGCGATAGAACACACCCGGCATTACATGTTGTCATGATTTGTATTGTGTTGCATTGCTTGCTTTGTATTTACTATTTCTTCCCCCCTCCTTCCCTCTCGTTAGAGACCGAGACCACCACCGACGACGTTGCTGTGTACGACTACGGTGTTGACGACTCGTCCTTCTTGCCAGAGCAACCAGGCAACTCCCCCCCCCATTGATCACCAGATATCTCCTATTCCTCTCTCTACTGCTTGTATTAGAGTAGTATAGCATGTTATTGCTTTCCGTTAATCCTATTCTGATGCATAGCCTATCATTGTTGCTACAGTTGTTGATACCTTACCTGCAATCCTAAATGCTTAGTATAGGATGCTAGTTTATTATCAGTGGCCCTACATTCTTGTCAGTCTGCCATGCTATACTATCGGGCCGTGATCATGTCGGGTGTTGATCACGGGTATATACCATACATATTGCACATGATACATGTTGTGACTAAAGTCGGGTCGGCTCGCTGAGTACCCGCGGTTGATTCACGAATTGGGGGCTGAAAGGACATACTTGCCTGACGGCCCTTTGTGTGGATCTTTGTGGCGGAGTGACAGGGCAGGTTGAGACACCTAGGTGAGAGATGGGCCTGGCCCTGGTCGGCATTCGCGGTTACTTCAAGATAACACACTTAACAATATCTTGGTATTTGATCTGAGTCTGGCCACTGGCCTATACGCACTAACCAACTACGCGGGAACAGTTATGGGCACTCGACATCGTGGTATCAGCCGAAGCCTTCGTGACGTCAGCGACTGAGCGGCGCGCACCGGGTTGGACCGCATAACGCAACTTCCTTTGTAATGGAGGTTGCTAGGTCTGCTCACCGGTCGCGTACGCAACATGCAGGTGTGCAATGGGCGATGGGCCCAGACCCCTGCGTGCATAGGATTTTGACCGGCGTGCTGACCTCTCTGTTGTGCCTAGGTGGGGCTGCGACGTGTTGATCTTTCGAGGCCGGGCATGACCCAGGAAGGTGTGTCCGGCCAAAGGGGATCGAGCGTGTTGGGAAATGTGGTGCACCCCTGCAGGGAAGTTGATCTATTTGAATAGTTGTGTCCCTCGATAAAAGGACGACCCGGAGTTGTACCTTAACCTTATGACAACTAGAACCGGATACTTAATAAAACACACCCTTCCAAGTGCCAGATACAACCGTTGATCGCTCTCTCATAGGGCGACGAGGGGAGGATCACCCGGTAGGGTTATGCTATGCTATGTTACTTGGTGAACTTACCATCTACTCTCTTCTACATGCTACAAGATGGAGGCGGCCAGAAGCATAGTCTTCGACAGGACTAGCTATCCCCCTCTTATTTCGGCATTCTACGGTTTCGTCCACATATACTACCCCCTTTCATTGATAACAATGCATATGTAGTGTAGCTCCTTGCTTGCAAGTACTTTTGATGAGTACTCACGGTTGCTTTGTTCCCCTTTTCCCCCTTTCTATACCCGCTTGTTGCTACCAGACGTTGGAGTCCAGGAGCCAGGCGCCACTGTCGATGATGACTGCTACTACTCGGGAGGTGCCTACTACTACGTGCAGGCCGCTGACGACGACTAGGAGTAGTTTAGGAGGATCCCCGGCAGGAGGCCTGCGCCTCTTTCGATCTGTATCCTAGTTTGTGCTAGCCATCTTATGGCATCATGTTTAACTTTATGTCTGTACTCAGATATTGTTGCTTCCGCTGACTTGTCTATGATCAAGCTCTTGTATTCGAGCCCTCGAGGCCCCTGGCTTGTAATATGATGCTTGTATGACTTATTTTATTTGTAGAGTTGTGCTGTGATATCTTCCCGTGAATCCCTGATCTTGATCGTACACGTTTGTGTGTATGATTAGTGTACGATTGAATCGGGGGCGTCACAAGTTGGTATCAGAGCCGACTGCCTGTAGGAATCCCCCTTCCAAACTCCTTGGCCGAAGTTGAGTCTAGTCAGTGAAAATGTTTTATTAACATGGCTGTGTGGCTTACGGGCCCACGTCGCCATTGGGTGGTATTAGGATCTTTTATTCCTCGATCTATACTCTAGGACTCTGATCTCTCTTCTATTCGGGTTAAATGATTTGCTAACTCTAACTCTAGGTTCTCGTAAATACTTTCTCCCAGAGAGCCCCTCGGTCCGAACGATCGCTTGCTTCACCCGAATATTCCGAAGACACTCTACGATGTTCTCTCGAGACTATGTGCCATCGCTTTTACAATTCCCTACCATCGATGTATCCATATGGATAACTACCTACATTTGTCGTTCATACATTCATCCCAAGTTGATCTTGTTATTACAAGATACACCGAAATTCTCTCTATTGTTTCGAGAATACTTTATGCCTACTGCCTTGCAGTTCTTTGCCACCTGAATACCCCTACGGATAATTTCTCGCACTTATCGAGTATCCGCTCATCCCCAGATGATTCATGTATTTCACAAAAGTCTTCGAAATACCATTCGGTCTTTCAAAAAATCCTAAGCAGCCTATTGCTCCTGAAATTCTTGCTTGCTTGTGTTATGGTTAATGCCATAAATCTCGTAATCTTATTGGCACCCCTTGTCATTTTCATTTTGAGTCTGTTGATTCAATATGTTGCAAATGCTTGCAATCCTCAATCAGATCCTAGAATTCATCCTTCCAGCTCATACGTCATTTTAAACATGAGCTGGATCTCGACCAATCAAATTGCCATCGATTGTACCCCTAAGGCTATTCAACTTATCCATCCCTAATCAGAGCATTTCTTCTGATCCCTTGTCTTGGAATTCATAATTCCTTTGCATTTGAGCATTGAGTTAGTCAGTTGTTTCTATAATCTGATCTCCTTGCATTGTTTCTTCTTCTGATTGTGTGCCGATGCTCACATCAGCTCCATTGTGGACCGTCAAATCCTTTGTTGAATTATCATCCGAAAGTGTCCTTTGTATACAAAAAACTCGATAAATTCTTTCCCTGATACATAATGCCATTGCTAAATCCTATTCTCTGATTTGGGCAACGATGCTCTGCTTTCGAGCTGAGTTATTTACTTCTGAACTTTGTAGTATATGTTCCTAAGATACCCGATGGGTTGGACCAATGCCTTCCCTAATCTGTGCAAACCCGATAGTTTTCACGAGTCATATTCTCCTGGTGATTTACCAGATAAAATTTCAACACTACAACTCCCTCGAAAATGAGAGGTGAATGATAGGTTACGCATTGGAGAAGTGGGAGTCGACCTTGAACTTTGTGTTCATGCCCATGGAAACGATATAGAGCTTATCATGGGAGCTTCTCATAATAGTAATTATCCCCTTGTTACAAATTCTTCTTATATCTATGGTTTGATGATTTACAAATGTGGTCCCAGCCATATTGTTCACCTTCGATTTCAATTCTCAGACAAGTTGAAAGGCACTTGTCTTCCACCGATAAATATACCACTCCAACTTTTATTCTGATCCGCCTTCGAGTATTACCCTATGGTATCTCGAGATTATCACGGAACTACATAACTCCTTATGAGTTTTTCATCTACTACTATTTCTCACCGATTCCAATTTTCCCCGGGTTCTGAGTTGTTAGATACTTGAGGACACTGATAACGGAATCGAGTCCGCACTACGATTCAACAAGTATTAGAAATCTCCATTGCTTACAAGTTTAATACTCCATCATGTCATTCTTAGCCCGATTGGTTACACCATTATCATGCTAATTTTAATTGTGCTACCTGGTCGTTCTTCCTGGAGCACAAATTTTGATGGTGAGCTAATCTTACATCGATCTTCCTTGTCATATCATTTCTCCTAGAACAGAAAACTTGATTTTGAGTTTGTGTCGTACCCATGGTTCCAATAACCTTTCGCTTCATCATTCCTTTGACTTGATGTCATCGCCGATCGATTATATCTTCATGAAACCTCTCGACAATGTGTCATGTTCATCATCAACATTCTGAGCTCTTCAAGGATATCGATCGAATTCATGTTGAGAAATACCATCCTTGCCCCTTGATGATTTGTGTTATCATCGACCACATCCTTGTCTTCCCTCGACACAAACGGTTTCATGTTTTGGATTGAATCTTGAGTTCCTTGCTATCCAACATTTGTTCTTCTTCACCTTGGAGTATTACCATCTTTTATGTCAGGAAGGTCGTGAGAATTGCTCCGCCTCTTAAAATTTCTTAGTATAGTGATACTTCTCACCATCACCATTCTTTCTTGGTCACAATGTTGATTCTAACCGGAATACCAACAAGTGAACAGTGTTGCTTGGATTTTGTACTCCTAGCAACCCTATTGTTTTGGAGTTAATGGTCGACAATTCATTCTTAGACTATTGGTTATCGAATCACCATTCTAACATCGATCATGCTACCTAAGCCATATTTCGGGTGCACCTTTAAACCAATGTTTAATTGTGTATGTTTCCCTCGAGCATACATCATTATACCATTTGATCTCACAAATGTTATCTCCTTGTTCACATAATTGTGAAAACCCATCTTTTGGAAGTCTCGATGAATTGTCGCTGAGTTCATCAGCTACCTCCTTATCCCTTCATTGGTTTACTAGTGAGCTCTTGTTTTGGAACTCGCTTCCTAGTACATTTCCCAAGAATCTTACATTGTCATATCGTCAATTTGTTTTGCACCTTCTCAGGCATCCCGAGTCTGAGGTATCCTAACACCGATCAGATCTGAATCTCAGTTAGATATGATGGTTGGAACATTTTTCCAAGAGTTATAACACAGGTCTTTAATGGCCCGGTAAGGTGATGTCATGCCCAGCACACCTGGCTGGAGGACCTGTTGTTATAGTTTGCTTTTTAGCAAGGTTAACCATTCTTCCATGGGGAAATTGTAAGACCTATTCTATAGGTTGTTCCTGATGAATCCTTTGTCTATCCAAGTCCGACCTTTGCTTGATCACCATGCAATGCTATCTTGTAGCATGTCCGTGGTACTCCGATTTTCAACAAAATTTGAAGCCCAATGTTAAATGTTTCTCGCTCAATTATCCAAAGACCGTTGTATGGGTAATGTCATAAAATTTCTCTCACCTTACGTAAAGATTTTTCTACATTATATCATGTCCTGGATATCATGCTCTGCTTGTCCTTGGGAAGGACATCCCTTGAAATATGTGTTTAAACATATTTTCCTTTCCATTGTTGTGTTTAATTCTGATAATCATATCTTCCTTTCCATTGTTTGTTTTAACATTTCTTGTGATCTATATGATCTAAGCAATAATATTCTCCTGCTTTTGTAAACACCTCGGTGTACAATTCTGTCAGAAAGACCCTGTTACTTTTGTTGATGACATTCTGGTAACCACCGATGGACGAGAACTTTGCCTACTGGTTCGCCTCGTTCAACGAGCCGGAAAATGGTTCTCTTCGTCCCTCGCCCTCGGTACCGATGTTGTTGCCGACATAACCGACAGACTATCCTCTGACATGCCTGGCTTACATGATCGTACAAGATGTCACCGACCTTCCTACTTGTAACCACATGGTGGGCCCATAACCCACAGTTCCACAGGATCGAAACCTGACTCTCCTGTACACCCCTTGTTTCCAAAGTTATTCCTCATGCTTGGCTTTGTATGTAATTCACAAGCCACCTTCCGAGAGATCATCAATTCTAGTATGAAACACAATACTTATTCCCATTGCTCTGAACCCCTTTTTCACACTCCGTTTCAGACAACGAGCGATTGCATGCCCGCTCGGAACTTCTCATGCGACCTTCATACTTTGCCCTTGATATATTCTTAAGTTTCAAATTCGAGAGTTACTTTCCACCACCTTCCTTAATATTATTCTTTGGATAAGCAACCTTGTAGAGGTCTGTTCTTTCAAAGATACCCTTATCCCTTTCATAAGTACAACGGAGTTCCTGAAGAAAGGATGACGGCTTCATCATGATGAACGGTAGTAGAGAAATGAAGACATCAACATAATGGATCGACCTCTTCGAGAACAGCAACCAAGACCGAAAAGAACTGTTAGATTTTCACAACCACAAATTCCCCCCTTACACTGCCTCTTAAATCTCGGGACGAGATTTCTTATAGTGGAGGAGAATTGTGACGCCTAGATAATTAAGCTACAGTGATCCCCCGCTAATGATGCCACGTCACCTCGGTTACTGTTGATAAACTCTCGATAGTTCAAAAAAGAAACAAATCCAAAATTTAATTAAAGGCAAACAACAAAAGTTTTCAAAAATTAAAACTAAAATGTTCGTGAGATGAGAGATAATGCATAGGTAATTATGGTCATGAAACCACATTTTTATAAAAGGTTTAAATGCACTAAAGTAATTAAAACAACAGGTAAAACAATCAAATAAATGTCTTTTGTATTTTGTAAAATAACAAACTATTCATTTAGTTGCCCAAAAGTTAATAGGGCAGTAACATAATTATTAGTACTAAATTGTGAACTATTTTTGTACTTTATAAAACTAAAAAAATTAAAACTAAAAGAAAAATAAGAAAAGGTAAAAGAAAACAAACTAACAAAAAAAGGGAAAACACCCCCACTGGGACACGGCCCAGCAGGCCACCAGGCCGGCCCACCAGCCGTGCCCATAACCCCCACCCCCGAAACCCTACCCCCCCCACGCACCCCCACTCGCCCCACTTCCCCTCCCCCCCACCAGCGCGCCTCCCTCCCGATCCAATCTGAATCGGGGCTGCGCCTCGACGTCCGTCGCCCTGGACGCCGCCGCCTCCCCGCCGTCCTCTACCTCGCCGGCTTACCTCCTCGATGTCGTCACCGTCTCCACCTCGCACACCACTGCTTCAAACCCTACTCCCCATCGTGAGTCGCGCCCCTCCTCTCTCTCCCCGTGCCTCCCCGTCCGCGCGCTCCTCGCGCCCGCGTCGACCGCACGCGCTCACCGCGGCCGCGTTCCGCGCCACCGCGCGCGCTCGTGCTGACCCGCCGCTCGCTGCACGCCGTCCCACACCGCCCTGCTCCCCCTGCGCTCCCGCCTCCCGCAGTGCCCCGTCCGCGCGGCCCCGCTCCACCCTGCCTCACCCAGTCCACCCCCGGCCGCGGCCGGCATCCTCAAGCGTGCCCGCCCGTGCGTGTCTGGCCTTGCCATACACCGCTCGACGCAGCCTCTGTTCACGCCGACTCGCTTCGCTCTGCCTTGCCCCTGTCGTCCGCTCGTCGCTGCAGCTGCGGAGCTGCTCCTCGACCGTGCCCCGCCGCCACCTCCACCGCTGCGGCTCGCGCGCGCCGCTGCGCATGTCACCTGGTCGGCGCCTTGCCGCCATCGCCCCGCCGCGCCGTTGGACATGCCCGGGCCACTTCCCGTGCGCCCGCACGCTCACGGGGCTCAGCCCGCAGCGCCCCGGCGCCCGCATGCCCGTGCACCCGTTAGGCCCCCCGGGCCCTATGACAAAGGGCCCACCCCGTGGAACGATTTAAAAAAGAAGAAGAGAAAGAATAATAAAAATAAAAGAATTAATTAATTTTGATTAGATTAACCAAATTAACTAATTAATCTGTTTTAGTTAACCTCAGAGTATGACAGGTGGGACCCACACGTCAGGTTCACCAGTCAACCCCTGTTGATTGCTGACGTCAGCATGACAGCATGCTGATGTCATAACTCCAATTTCGAATTAAATTAAATAATTAATTAAATTCCGGAAATTAATAAATTCTTTTGAAAGTCATATCTTTTAATCCGTAACTCGGATTAAAATATTTTCTACATGAAAGTTGCTCAGAACGACGAGACGAGTCCGAATACGCGGTCCGTTTGTCCACCATGCATCCCTAGCATAGAGAACCCACAAATTTTTGTCTATTTACGGTAGGTGAATAGTGCATAACTGTTGTCTATTAATTCCAACTTCCATACTAAAATAACTAGTGTGACTTATACATACTTTTAGGCAACCCTGCACCGCACCCTAGCTGTCACTTGCCTCTAACCCCACAGGCATGGAACATTCCCCTCCTATCATCTGTCTGGCACATGTCCGGAACCGGGAAAACTTTCCCGGGTGGGTTCCCCCTTCCTCGGTATCGTGTAGCACTGCGATAGAACACACCCGGCATTGCGTGTTGTCATGTCTTGTATTGTGTTGCATTGCTTGCTTTGTATTTACTATTTCTTCCCCCTCCTTCCCTCTCGTTAGAGACCGAGACCACCACCGATGACGTTGTTGTGTACGACTACGGTGTTGACGACCCGTCCTTCTTGCCAGAGCAACCAGGCAAGCCCCCCCCCCCCTTGATCACTAGATATCGCCTATTCCTCTCTCTAATGCTTGCATTAGAGTAGTATAGCATGTTACTACTTTCCGTTAATCCTATTCTGATGCATAGCCTGCCATTGTTCCTACAGTTGTTGATACCTTACCTGCAATCTGAAATGCTTAGTATAGGCTGCTAGTTTGTCATCAGTGGCCCTACATTCTTGTCAGTCTGCCATGCTATACTATCGGGCAGTGATCACGTCGGGTGTTGATCACGGGTATATACTATACAGATTGCACATGATACATGTTGTGACTAAAGTCGGGTCGGCTCGTTAAGTACCTGCGGTTGATTCACGAATTGGGGGTTGAAAGGACATACTTTCCCGATGGCCATCTGTGTGGATCTTTGTGGCGGAGCGACAGGGCAGGTTGAGACCACCCAAGTGAGAGATGGGCCTGGCCCTGGTCGGCGTTCGCGGTTACTTCAAGATAACACGCTTAACGAGATCTTGGTATTTGATCTGAGTTTGGCCACTGGCCTATACGCACTAACCAACTATGCTGGAACAGTTATGGGCACTCGACGTCGTGGTATCAGCCGAAGCCTTCGTGACGTCAGCGACTGAGCGACCCACACCTTGTTGGACCGCATAACGCAACTTCCTTTGTAATGGAGGTTGCTAGGTCTGCTCACCAGCCACGTACGCAACGTGCAGGTGTGTGATACTTCTCCAACGTATCTATAATTTTTTATTGTTCCATGCTATTATATTATCTGTTTTGGATGTTTATGGGCATTATTATGCACTTTTATATTATTTTTGGGACTAACCTATTAACCCAGAGCCCAGTGCCAGTTCAGATTTTGCCTTGTTTTAGAGTATCACAGAAAAGGAAAATCAAACGGAGTCCAATTGACCTGAAACTTCACGGAACTTATTTCTGGACCAAAAGAAGCCCACGGAGTATCCGAGATGGACCAAGAGAGTCCAGGGCTGCCCACGAAGGTGGGGGGCGCGCCCACCCCCCTGGGCGCGCGCCCCTGCCTCGTGGACAGCCTGGAGATCCACCGACGTACTTCTTCCTCCCATATATACCCATATACCCTAAAAACGTCGGTGAGCACAATAGATCGGGAGTTCCAACGCCAGAAGCCTCCGTAGCCACCGAAAACCAATCTAGACCCGTTTCAGCACCCTGCCGGAGGGGGAATCCCTCTCTGGTGGCCATCTTCATCATCCTGGTGCTCTCCATGACGAGGAGGCAGTAGTTCTCCCTCGGGGCTGAGGGTATGTACCAGTAGCTATGTGTTTGATCTCTTTCTCTCTCGTGTTCTTGAGGTGGTATCATCTTGATGTATCGTGAGCTTTGCTATTATATTTGGATTCTATGATGTTTCTCCCCCTCTACTCTCTTGTAATGGATTGAGTTTTCCCTTTGAAGTTATCTTATCAGATTGAGTCTTTAAGGATTTGAGAACACTTGATGTATGTCTTGCATGGGATACCCGTGGTGACAATGGGGTATTCTATTGATCCACTTGATGTATGTTTTGGTGATCAACTTGTGGGTTCCGCCGATGAACCTATGCATAGGGGTTGGCACACGTTTTTGTCTTGACTCTCCGGTAGAATCTTTGGGGCACTCTTTGAAGTACTTTGTGTTGGTTTGAATAGATGAATCTGAGATTGTGTGATGCATATCGTATAATCATACCCATTGATACTTGAGGTGACATTGGAGTATCTAGCTGACATTAGGGTTTTGGTTGATATGTGTCTTAAGGTGTTATTCTAGTATGAACTCTATGATATATTGAACGGAAAGAATATCTTCATGTTATTTTAGTACGGACTCTTGAATAGATCGATCAAAAAGGATAACTTTGAGGTGGTTTCGTACCCTACCATAATCTCTTTGTTTGTTCTATGCTATTAGTTACATTGGAGTGACTCTTTGTTGCATGTTGAGGGATAGTTATATTATCCAATTATGTTATTATTGTTGAGAGAACTTGCACTAGTGAAAGTATGAACCCTAGGCCTTGTTTCAACGCATTGCAATACCGTTTATGCTCACTTTTACCCTTAGTTACATTGCTGTTTTTATATTTTCAGATTACAAAAACCTTTATCTATCATCCATATTGCACTTGTATCACCATCTCTTTGCCGAACTAGTGCACCTATACAATTTACCATTGTATTGGGTGTGTTGGGGACACAAGAGACTCTTTGTTATTTGGTTGCAGGGTTGTTTGAGAGAGACCATCTTCATCCTATGCCTCCATGGATTGATAAACCTTAGGTCATCTACTTGAGGGAAATTTGCTACTGTCCTACAAACCTCTGCACTTGGAGGCCCAATAACGTCTACAAGAAGAAGGTTGTGTAGTAGACATCAAGCTCTTTTCTGGCGATGTTGCGGGGGAGGTTAGCGCTTGAAGGTATACCTTTAGATCTTGCAATCGAATCTTTTTGTTTCTTGTTTTAGCACTAGTTTAGTTTATAAAAGAAAACTACCAAAAATGGAATTAAGGGTACCTCATATGCTTCATCTTTTTAATATCTATCATGAAAATAAGGATTCCGATAATTGTGCTCAAGTGCTAGAAGAAGAATGCATTAGAATGTTTTGCACTAAATATTTGAATGATGAGCATGATTGCAATGTTGTTAGTATGAATTCCTTGAATATCCATGATGCTAATGATATGCAAAGCCACAAGCTTGGGGAAGCTATGTTTGATGAACATGATATTTTTTGTCCCCCAAGGTTTTGATGAGCGAATTTATTATGATGAAAGCATGCCTCCTATTTATGATGATTATATTGATGAAAGTGGATTTGGAGAGGTCATGACTTTATTTTGTGATGAATCCACTATTTTGGAAGAGGTTCCAATTGATTATGAGAACAAAGTTGCCATCTATGATGATTATTGTGATGACTTGAATGCTATAAAGAATAATGATATCCATGAAACTTTTCATCATAATTTTACCTTTCAATTGGATTATGCCTCACATGATAGTTATTTTGTTGAGCTTGCTCCCACTACTATTCATGAGAAGAAATTTGCTTATGTGGAGAGTAACAAAAATTCTATGCTTGTAGATTATGAAATGAATGCTTTATGTGCTTGTTATATTTTTGAATTCATTCATGATGCTACTGAAAGTTATTATGAGGGAGGAACATATGTTTGTAGGAATTGCAATAATATCAAGTTTCCTCTCTATGCGCTTAAAATCTTGAAGTTATGCTTGTTTTGCTTTCCTATGCTAGTTGATTATTGTTCCCATAAATTGTTTGCTCACAAAATCCCTATGCATAGGAAGTGTGTTAGGCTTAAATGTTCTAGTTATATTCTTCATGATGCTCTCTTTATGTTTCAATTCTTATCTTCTATGTGAGCATCGTTGAAATCATCATGCCTAGCTAGGGGCGTTAAACGATAGTGCTTGTTGGGAGGCAACCCAATTTTATTTATGTTCCTTGCATTTTGTTCCTGTTTATTAATAAATAATTCATCTAGCCTCTCCTTAGATGTGGTTTTATGCTTTAGCGCTCACGAGAATTCTGCTATTTTTTATTAGAGAGTGCTATTTAGTTAATTCTTTTTGCAGATGAATAATATGTAAATTACTCACATCCAGAAATTTATTTTAGAATTTTTGGGGTTCCAGAAGTTTGCGTTAGTTACAGATTACTATAGACTGTTCTGTTTTTGACAGATTCTGTTTTTCATGTGTTGTTTGCTTATTTTGATGAATCTATGGCTAGTAAAAGAGTTTAGAAAACATAGAGAAGATAGAATACAGTAGGTTTAACACCAATATAAATTAAGAATGAGTTCATTACAGTACCTTGAAGTGTTGTTTTATTTTCTTTCGCTAACGGAGCTTATGAGTTTTCTGTTAAGTTTTGTGTTGTGAAGTTTTCAAGTTTTGGGTAAAGATTCGATGGACTATGGAATAAGGAGTGGAAAGAGCCTAAGCTTGGGGATGACCAAGGTACCCCAAGGCAATATTCAAGGACAAGCAAGAGCCTAAGCTTGGGGATGCCTCGGAACGCATCCCCTCTTTCGTCTTCGTTCATCGGTAACTTTACTTGGAGCTATATTTTTATTTACCACATGATATGTGTTTTGCTTGGAGCGTCATTTTATTTTACTTTGTTTTGCTTGTTGTTTGAATAAAATATCCAGATCTGAAATTATTAAATGGGAGATTCTTCACATAGTTGCATAATTATTCAACTACTCATTGATCTTCACTTGTATCTTTTAGAGCACGGCGGTGGATTTATTTTGAAGAAATAGATGAACTCTCGTGCTTCACTTATATCATTTTGAGAGTCTCTAAACATCATGGTAGTTTGCTTTGGTTATGAATATAGTCCTAATATGATGGGCATCCAAGAGGGATATAATAAAAACTTTCATATAAAGTGCATTGAATACTGAGAGAAGTTTGATACTTGATGATTGTTTTGAGATATGGAGATGGTGATATTAGAGTCATGCTAGTTGAGTACTTGTGAATTTTAGAAATACTTGTGTTGAAGTTTGTGATTCCCGTAGCATGCACGTATGGTGAACCATTATGTGATGAAGTCGGAGCATGATTTATTGATTGATTGTCTTCCTTATGAGTGGCGGTCAGGGACGAGCGATGATCTTTTCCTACCAATCTATCCTCCTAGGAGCATGCGTGTAGTACTTTGTTTCAATAACTAATAGATTTTTTCAATAAGTATGTGAGTTCTTTATGAGTAATGTTGAGTCCATGGATTATACGCACTCTCACCCTTCCACCATTGCTAGCCTCTCTAGTATCGCGCAACTTTCGCCGGTACCATAAACCCACCATATACCTTCCTCAAAACAGCCACCATACCTACCTATTATGGCATTTCCATAGCCATTCTGAGATATATTGACATGCAACTTTCCACCGTTCCGTTTACTATGATACGCTCCATCATTGTCACATTTCTTTGCATGATCATGTAGTTGACATTGTATTTGTGGCAAAGCCACCGTTCATAATTCTTTCATACATGTCACTCATGCATCATTGCTATCCCAGTACACCGCCGGAGGCATTCATATAGAGTCATACTTTGTTCTAGTATCGAGTTATAATCTTTGAAGTTGTAAATAAATAGAAGTGTGATGATCATCATTAATAGAGCATTGTCCCAAAAAAGGCCAAAAAAGGAAGGCCAGATAAATATATATAAGGGACAATGCTACTATCCTTTTTTCCACACTTGTGCTTCAAAGTAGCACCATGATCTTCATGATAGAGAGTCTCCTATGATATCACTTTCATATACTAGTGGGAAATTTTCATTATAGAACTTGGCTTGTATATTCCAATGATGGGCTTCCTCAAAATTCCCTAGGTCTTCGTGAGCAAGCGAGTTGGATGCACACCCACTTAGTTTCTTTTTGAGCTTTCATACACTTATAGCTCTAGTGCATTTGGTGCATGGCAATCCCTACTCACTCACATTGATATATATTAATGGGCATCTCCATAGCTCGTTGATACGCATAGTTGATGTGAGACTATCTTCTCCCTTTTTGTCTTCTCCACAACCACCATTCTATTCCACATATAGTGCTATGTCCATGGCTCACGCTCATGTATTGCGTGAAGATTGAAAAAGTTTGAGAACACCAAAAGTATGAAACAATTGCTTCTCTTGTCATCGGGGTGTGCATGATTTAAATACTTTGTGTGGTGAAGATGAGGCATATCCAGACTATATGATTTTGTAGGGATAGCTTTCTTTGGCCATGTTATTTTGAGAAGACATGATTGCTTAGTTAGTATGCTTGAGGCATTATTGTTTTTATGTCAATATTAAAATTTTATCTTGAATCTTATGGACCTGAACATTCATGCCAAAATGAAGAGAATTACTTAGAGAAATATGTTAGGTAGCATTCCACATCAAAAATTATGTTTTTATCATTTACCTACTCGAGGACGAGTAGGAATTAAGCTTGGGGATGCAGATACGTCTCCAATGTATCTATAATTTTTGATTGTTCCATGCTATTATATTATCTGTTCTGGATGTTTTTAGGCTTTATTATGCACTTTTATATTATTTTTGGGACTAACCTATTAACCCAGAGCCCAGTGCCAGTTTTTGTTTTTTCCTTGTTTTAGAGTATCACAGAAAAGGAAAATCAGACGGAGTCCAATTGACCTGAAACTTCACGGAACTTATTTTTGGACTAGAAGAAGCCCACGGAGTATCGGAGATGGAACAGGAGAGTCCCAGGCTGCCCACGAGGGTGGGAGGCGCGCCCACCCCCTGGGCGCGACCCCCTGCCTCGTGGACAGCCCGGAGATCCACCGACGTACTTCTTCCTCCCATATATACCCATATATCCTAAAAACATCAGGGAGCACAATAGATCGGGAGTTCCGCCGCCAGAAGCCTCCGTAGCCACCGAAAACCAATCTAGACCCGTTCCGGCACCCTGCCGGAGGGGGAATCCCCTCCGGTGGCCATCTTCATCGTACCGGTGCTCTCCATGACGAGGAGGGAGTAGTTCTCCCTCGGGGCTGAGGGTATGTACCAGTATCTATGTGTTTGATCTCTCTCTCTCATGTTCTTGAGGTGGTACGATCTTGATGTATCGCGAGCTTTGCTATTATATTTGGATCCTATGATGTTTCTCCCCCTCTACTCTCTTGTAATGGATTGAGTTTTCCCTTTGAAGTTATCTTATCGGATGGAGTCTTTAAGGATTTGAGAACACTTGATGTATGTCTTGCATGGGGTACCCGTGGTGACAATGGGTTATTCTATTGATCCACTTGATGTATGTTTTGGTGATCAACTTGCGGGTTCCGCCCATGAACCTATGCATAGGGGTTGGCACACGTTTTCGTCTTGACTCTCCGGTAGAATCTTTGGGGCACTCTTTGAAGTACTTTGTGTTGGTTTGAATAGATGAATCTGAGATTGTGTGATGCATATCGTATAAATCATACCCATTGATACTTGAGGTGACATTGGAGTATCTAGGTGACATTAGGGTTTTGGTTGATTTGTGTCTTAAGGTGTTATTCTAGTACTAACTCTATGATAGATTGAACAGAAAGAATAGCTTCATGTTATTTTACTACGGACTCTTGAATAGATCGATCAGAAAGGATAACTTTGAGGTGGTTTCGTACCCTACCATAATCTCTTCATTTGTTCTACGCTATTAGTGACTTTGGAGTGACTCTTTGTTGCATGTTGAGGGATAGTTATATGATCCAATTATGTTATTATTGTTGAGAGAACTTGCACTAGTGAAAGTATGAACCCTAGGCCTTGTTTCAACGCATTGCAATACTGTTTACGCTCACTTTTACCATTAGTTACCTTGCTGTTTTTATATTTTCAGATTACAAATTCCTTTATCTATCATCCATATTGCACTTGTATCACCATCTCTTCGCCGAACTAGTGCACCTATGCAGTTTACCATTGTGTTGGGTGTGTTGGGGAAACAAGAGACTCTTTGTTATTTGGTTGCAGGGTTGTTTGAGAGAGAGCATCTTCATCCTATGCCTCCCACGGATTGATAAACCTTAGGTCATCCACTTGAGGGAAATTTGCTACTGTACTACAAACCTCTGCACTTTGAGGCCCAACAACGTCTACAAGAAGAAGGTTGTGCAGTAGACATTAGTGTGCAATGGGCGATAGGCCTAGACCCCTGCGGGCATAGGATTTAGACCGGCGTGCTGACCCCTCTGTTGTGCCTAGGTGGGGCTGCGACGTGTTGATCTTTCGAGGTCGGGCATGACCCAGGAAGGTGTGTCCGGCCAAAGGGGATCGAGTGTGTTGGGAAATGTGGTGCACCCCTACAGGGAAGTTGATCTATTCGAATAGCCATGTCCCTCGGTAAAAGGACGACCCGGAGTTGTACCTTGACCTTATGACAACTAGAACCGGATACTTAACAAAACAAACCCTTCCAAGTGCCAGATACAACCGGTGATCGCTCTCTCACAGGGCGATGAGGGGAGGATCACCGAGTAGGGTTATGCTATGTGATGTTACTTGGTGAACTTACCATCTACTCTCTTCTACATGCTGCAAGGTGGAGGCGGCCAGAAGTGTAGTCTTCGACAGGACTAGCTATCCCCCTCTTATTTCGGCATTCTGTAGTTCGGTCCACATATACTACCCCCTTTCATTGATACCAATGCATATGTAGTGTAGCTCCTTGCTTGCGAGTACTTTGGATGAGTACTCATGGTTGCTTTGTTCCCCTTTTTCCCCCTTTCTATACCCGTTTGTTGCCACCAGATGTTGGAGTCTAGGAGCCAGACGCCACTGTCGATGACTACTGCTACTACTCGGGAGGTGCCTACTACTATGCGCAGGCCGCTGACGACGACCAGGAGTAGTTTAGGAGGATCCCAGGCAGGAGGCCTGCGCCTCTTTCGATCTGTATCCTAGGTTGTGCAAGCCATCTTATGGCATCATGTTTAACTTTATGCATGTACTCAGATGTTGTTGCTTCCGCTGACTCGTCTATGATCGAGCTCTTGTATTCGAGCCCTCGAGGCACCTGGCTTGTAATATGATGCTTGTATGACTTATTTTATTTTTAGAGTTGTGTTGTGATATCTTCCCGTGAGTCCCTGATCTTGATCGTACACGTTTGTGTGTATGATTAGTCTACGATTGAATCGGGGGCGTCACATGCTTTGTTAAAGTCCAATTAAGCGTCTTGATCTATCTCTATAGATCTTGATGCCCAATATATAAGTAGCTTCACCGAGGTCTTTCATTGGAAAATTCATATTCAAGTATCCTTTTATGCTATTCAAAAATTCAGTATCATTTCCCATCAACAATATTTCATCCACATATAATATCAGAAATGCTACGGAGCTCCCACTCACTTTCTTGTAAATACAGGCTTCTCCAAAAGTCTGTATAAAACCATATGCTTTGATCGCACTATCAAAGCATATATTCCTACTCCGAGAGGCTTGTAGCAGTCCATAAATGGATCACTGGAGCTTGCACACTTTTTTAGCACCTTTAGGATCGACAAAACCTTCTGGTTGCATCATATACAACTCTTCTTTGAGATATCCATTAAGGAATGTAATTTTGACATCCATTTGCCAAATTTCATAATATTAAAATGAGGCAATTGCTAATTTGATTCAGACAGACTTAAGCATCGCTATGGGTGAGAAGGTCTCATTGTAGTCAACTCTTTGAACTTGTCGAAAACCTTTCGCAACAAGTCGAGCTTTGTAGACGGTAATATTACCGGCAGCGTCAGTCTTCTTGTTGAAGATCCATTTATTCTCTATGTCTTGACGATCATCAGGAAGTCAACCAAAGTCCACACTTTGTTCTCATACATGGATCCCATCTCAGATTTCATGGCCTCAAGACATTTCTTATAATCTGGGCTCATCATCGCTTCCTCATAGTTTCTAGGTTCATCATGGTCAAGTAACATGACCTCCAGAACAGGATTACCGTACCACTCTGGTGTGGATCTTACTCTGGTTGACCTACGAGGTTCGGTAGTAACTAGATCAAAAGTTTCACGATCATCATCATTAGCTTCCTCACTAATTGGTGTAGGAATCACTGGAACTGATTTCTGTGATGAACTACTTTCCAATAAGGAAGAAGGTGCAGTTACCTCATCAAGTTCTACTTTCCTCCCACTCACTTCTTTCAAGAAAAAACTCCTTCTCTAGAAAGGATCCATTCTTAGCAACAAATATCTTGCCTTCGGATCTGTGATGGAAGGTGTACCCAACATTCTCCTTTGGGTATCCTATGAAGACACATTTCTCCGATTTGGGTTCGAGCTTATCCGGCTGAAGCTTTTTCACATAAGCATCGCAGCCCAAAACTTTAAGAAACGATAACTTGGGTTTCTTGCCAAACCACAGTTCATAAGGTGTCGTCTAATGGATTTCGATGGTGCCCTATTTAACGTGAATGCAGCCGTCTCTAAAGCATAACCCCTAAATGATAGCGGTAAATCAGTAAGAGACATCATAGATCGCTCCATATCTAATAAAGTGCGGTCACGACATTCGGACACACCATTACGCTGTGGTGTTCCACATGGCGCGAGTTGCGAAACTATTCTGCATTGTTTCAAATGAAGACCAAACTCATAACTCAAATATTCACCTCCACGATCAGATCGTAGAAACTTTATTTTCTTGTTACAATGATTTTCCACTTCACTCTGAAATTCTTTGAACTTTTCAAATGTTTCAGACTTATGTTTCATCAAGTAGATATACCCATATATGCTCAAATAATCTGTGAAGGTCAGAAAATAACAATACCCGCCGCGAGCATCAACACTAATCGGACTGCATACATCAGTATGTATTATTTCCAATAAGTCTGTTGCTCGCTCCATTGTTCTAGAGAACGGAGTCTTAGTCATCTTTCCCATGAGGCACGATTCGCAAGCATCAAGTGATTCCAAAAGCCCATCAGCATGGAGTTTCTTCATGCTCTTTGCACCAATATGACCTAAACGGCAGTGCCACAAATAAGTTGCATTATCATTATTAAACTTATATCTTTTGGCTTAAATACTATGAATATGTGTACCACTACTATCGGGATTCAATAAAAATAGACCACTCATCAAGGGTGTATGACCATAAAAGATATTACTCATATAAACAGAACAACCATTATTCTCTGATTTGAATGAATAATCGTCTCGCATCAAACAAGATCCAGATATAGTGTTCATGCTTAACGCTGGTACCAAATAACAATTATTCAGGTCTAAAACTAATCTCGAAGGTAGATGTAGAGGTAGCATGCCGACCGCGACCACATCGACTTTGGAACCATTTCCCACGTGCATCGTCACCTCATCCTTAGCCAATCTTCGCTTAATTCGTAGCCCCTGTTTTGAGTTGCAAATATGAGAAAAAGAACCAGTATCAAATACCCGGGTGCTACTACGAGCATTAGTAAGGTACACATCAATAAAATGTATATCAAATATACCTTTCACTTTGCCATCCTTCTTATCTGCCAAATACTTGGGGCAGTTCCGCTTCTAGTGACCAGTCCCTTTGTACTAGAAGCACTCAGTTTCAGGCTTAGATCCAAACTTGGGCTTCTTCACCTGAGCAGCAACTTGCTTGCCATTCTTCTTGAAGTTCCCCGTCTTCCCTTTGCCCTTATTCTTGAAACTAGTGGTCTTGTTGACCATCAACACTTGATGCTCCTGCTTGATTTCTACCTCCGCAGCCTTTAGCATTGCGAAGAGCTCGGGAATTGTCTTATCCATCCCTTGCATATTATAGTTCATCATGAAGCTTTTGTAGCTTGGTGGCAGTGATTAAAGAACTCTGTCAATGACACTATCATCAGGAAGATTAACTCCTAGTTGAGTCAACTGGTTGTGGTACCCAGACATTCTGAGTATATGTTCACTTACAGAACTATTCTCCTCCATTTTGCAGCTGTAGAACTTATTGGAGACTTCATATCTCTCAATCCGGGAATTTGTTTGAAATATTAACTTCAACACCTGGAACATCTCATATGCTCCATGACGTTCAAAACGTCTTTGTAGTCCCGATTCTAAGCCGCGAAGCATGGCACACTGAACTATCGAGTAGTCATCAGCTTTGCTTTGTGAGACGTTCATAACATCTGGAGTTGCTCCTGCAGCGGGCTTTGCACCTAGCGGTGCTTCCAGGATGTAATTATTATGTGCACCAACAAGGATAATCCTCAAGTTACGGACCCAGTCCATGTAGTTGCTGCCATCATCTTTCAACTTAGTTTTCTCTAGGAATGCATTAAAATTCAAAGGAACAGTAGCACGGGCCATTTATCTACAACAACATAGACATGCAAAATACTATCAAGTACTAAGTTCATGATAAATTAAAGTTCAATTAATCATATTACTCAAGAACTCCCACTTAGATAGACATCCCGCTAGTCATCTAAATGATCACGTGATCCATATCAACTAAACCATGTCCGATCATCACGTGAGATGGAGAAGTTTTCAATGTTTAACATCACTATGTTGATCACATCTACTATGATTCATGCTCGACCTTTCGGTCTCAGTGTTCTGAGGCCATATCTACATATGCTAGGCTCGTCAAGTTCAACCTGAGTATTCTGCTTGTGCAAAACTGGCTTGCACCCGTTGTAGGTGAACGTAGAGCTTATCACACTCGATCATCACGTGGTGTCTCGGCAAGACGAACTATAGCAACGGTGCATACTCAGGGAGAACACTTATACCTTGAAATTTAGTGAGAGATCATCTTATAATGCTACCGCCGTACTAAGATAAATAAGATGCATAAAAAGATAAACATCACATGCAATCAAAATAAGTGATATGATATGGCCATCGTCATCTTGTGCCTTTGATCTCCATCTCCAAAGCACCGTCATGATCACCATCATCACTGGCTTGACACCTTGATCTCCATCGAAGCATCGTTGTCGTCTCGCCAACTATTGCTTCTACGACTATCGCTACCGCTTAGTGATAAAGTAAAGTAATTACATGGCGATTGTATTTCATACAATAAAGCGACAACCATATGGCTCCTGCCAGTTGCTGATAACTGTTACAAAACATGATCATCTCATACAACAACTTATATAATCACGTCTTGACCATATCACATCACAACATGCCCTACAAAAACAAGTTAGATGTCCTCTACTTTGTTGTTGCAAGTTTTACGTGGCTGCTACGGGCTTCTAGCAAGAACCGTTCTTACCTACGCATCAAAACCACAATGATTTTTCGTCAAGTGTGTTGTTTTAACCTTCAACAAGGACCGGGCATAGTCAAACTCGATTCAACTAAAGCTGGAGAAACAGACACCCACTAGCCACCTGCGTGCGAAGCACGACCGTAGAACTAGTCTCATGAACGCGGTCATGTAATGTCGGTCTGGGCCGCTTCATCCAACAATACCGCCGAATCAAGGTATGACATGTTGGTAAGCAGTATGACTATTGTCACCCACAACTCTTTGTGTTCTACTCGTGCATATAAGATCTACGCATAGACCTGGCTCGGATACCACTGTTGGGGAACGCAGTATTTCAAAAAATTTACCTACGATCACGCAAGATCTATCTAGGAGATGCATAGCAACGAGAGGGGAGAGGGTGTCTACGTACCCTCATGGACTGAAAGCCGAAGCGTTTAGTAACGCGGTTGATGTAGTCGACCGTCTTCGCGATCCAACTGATCCAAGTACCGAACGTACGACACCTCTGCGATCTGCACACATTCATCTCGGTGACGTCCCTCGAATTCTTGATCCAGTTGAGGCCGAGGGGGAGTTCCGTCAGCATGACTGCTTGGTGACGGTGATGATGAAGTTACTGACGCAGGGCTTCGCCTAAGCACTACGACAATATGACTGAGGTGTGAACTCATGGAGGGGAGCACCGCACACGGCTAAAGATCAACTTGTGTGTCTATGGGGTGCCCCTCCCTTGTATATAAAGGAGGGGAAGAGGAGGCCAGCCAGCCCTAGGGGGCATGCCCAAGGAGGGGAGTCCTACTAGGACTCCTAGTCCTAGTAGGATTCCACCAAGAGGGAGAGAGGGGGAAGGAAGTAGAGGGAGAAGGAAAGGGGGCACCCCCCCCCCCCATTCCCTTGTCCAATTCGGACAGCAAGGGGGAGGAACGCAGCTTGCCCTGGCTGCCCTCCTCTCTCTCTCCACTAAGGCCCATGGTGGCCCATTAGTTCCCCCGGGGGTTTCGGGAACCCCTCCGGCACTCCGGTTTTACCCGAAACCATCCAGAACACTTACGATGTCCAAATAACATGGTCCAATATATCAATATTTATGTCTCGACCATTTCGAGACTCCTCGTCATGTCTGTGATCTCATCCGGGACTCCAAACAACCTTCAGTACATCAAATTAATATAAATCGTCATCGAACGTTAAGCGTGCGGACCCTACGGGTTCAAGAATTATGTAGACATGACTGAGACACATCTCCGGTCAATAACCAATAGCGGAACCTGGATGCTCATATTGGTTCCTACATATTCTACGAAGATCTTTATCGGTCAAACCACATAACAACATACGTTGTTCCCTTTGTCATCGGTATGTTACTTGCCCGAGATTCGATCGTCGATACCATCATACCTAGTCCAATCTCGTTACCGGCAAGTCTCTTTACTCATTCTGTAATGCATCATCCTGCAACTAACTCATCATTCACTTTGCTTGCAAGGCTTATAGTGATGAGCATTACTGAGAGGGCCCAGAGATACCTCTCCGAAACATGGAGTGAAAAATCCTAATCTCGATCTATGCCAACTCAACAAACACCATTGGAGACACCTGTAGAGCATCTTTATAATCACCCAGTTATGTTGTGATGTTTGATAGTACACCAGGTGTTCCTCCAGTACTCGGGAGTTGCATAATCTCATAGTCATAGGAACATGTATAAGTCATGAAGAAAGCAATAGCAATAAACTAAAAGATCATAGTGCTAAGCTAATGGGTGGGTCTTGTCCATCAGATCATTCTCTAATGATGTGATCCTGTTCATCAAATGAAAACACATGTCTATGGCTAGGAAACTTAACCATCTTTGATTAACGAGCTAGTCAAGTAGAGGAAAACTAGGGACACTCTGTTTGTCTATGTATTCACACATGTACTAAGTTTCTGGTTAATACGATTCTAGCATGAATAATAAACATTTATCATGATATAAGGAAATATAAATAAAAACTTTATTGTTGCCTCTAGGGCATATTTCCTTCACATATTGTTTGCAATAGGAATTCATAAACATGGAGGTACACTCATTAACCACATCATTCGCTCTCATGCATATAGCCAAGATACATGTAACTCATTGCTTGCTCTGTCATGCTTATGCATTCACATACTCTTATATTCTAACTTCACATGATTGCATACATGTAGGGGGAGCTTATGCATGTTACACGTCTTTCGAAAGCTTTACTTGTTACTTTGCATATCTTTAATCTAAAGCTTTGGTGTGTGTTGTCATCAATTACCAAAAAGGGGGAGATTGAAAGCACAAGTGCTCCCTGGGTGATTTTGGTAATTAATGTCAACATATCTATGGTTGGACTAATACTTTTATCTAGTGTATTTCAGACAATTTAAACAATGGCGTGGCAAGGACAAGAGGATGTGGAACCACTTCAAAATGCTAAGGACACATATACGCAAAAGCTAAAGACTCTTCATTTATATTTTAGTGATCCAAGATCACATTGAGTTCATAGGAAAGCCAATACTGTTAAAAGGGGATGAGGTGTTGCTTAGTGGTTGACTTGCTCAAAGTGCTTAGTGATATTGCTCCAAAGCCAGCAACCACTTTCTCATTTCCAAATATGTCCAAAATTCAAAGTCACGGCCCCACCGAACTGTTCTATCCGGCGCCACCAAGTTCATTTGACCTAGCCACTTCCAGAAACCCTAACACTTTTGTCACACTGATACAGGTCTCGGTCTCACCGAGATGGCCTTGCAAACTCTCTGTTGCCTGTTGCAATTATTTTGGTCTCACTGAAATGTGCAATTGGTCCCATCGAGTTTGCTTGACAAACTCTCTGTTTGCTCTTTGCTAACAACGGTCTCACCAAGTTCAAGCAATCGGCTTCACCGAGATGAGGTTTTGCCCTAACCCTAGCACATCAGTCCCACCGAGTTGTTCCAGTCGGTCCCACCGAGATTCCTAACGTTCACATTTTGAACTGAATCGATCTCACCGAGTTCTTCTATTCGGTCTAACCGAGTTGAGTCAAATGTGTGTAACGGTTGGATTTTCTGTGGAGGCTATATATACCCCTCCACCACCTTCTCCATAAGTGAGAGAGCCATCAGAACGTGCCTACACTTCTGGCCTACATTTTTCGAGAGAGAACCACCTACTCATGTGTTGAGATCAAGATATTCGAATCCAACCACAAGAATCTTGATTTCTAGTCTTCCCCAAGTTGCTTTCCACTCAAATCATCTTTCCACCATATCCAAATCTGTGAGAGAGAGTTGAGTGGTGGGGAGACTATCATTTTAAGCACAAGAGCAAGGAGTTCATCATCAACACAATATCTATTACCTTTTGGAGAGTGATGTCTCCTAGATTGGTTAGGTATCGCTTGGGCGCCTCCGACAAGATTGTGGAGTTGAACCAAGTTTGTAAGGGCAAGGACATCATGTACTTCGTGAAGATCTACCCAAGTGAGGCAAGTCCTTCATGGGAGATGGCCATGGTGGGATAGACAAGGTTGCTTCTTTGTGGACCCTTCGTGGGTGGAGCCCTCTCTGGAATCATGCAACTGTTACGCTTCGTGGGTTGAAGTCTTCATCAATGTGGATATACGATAGCACCACCTATCGGAACCATGCCAAAAATATATGTGTCTTCATTGCGTTTGCACACTCCAATCCCATCCATTTACTTTCTTGCAATTCGCATGCATTACTCTTTCCGCTGCTCATACTCTTGCCATGCTTGCTTGAAATGTATTGTGAATGATTAAACTTGTGCTAAAACTCCACCTCAACTTGAAGAACTTAAAAATTGCCACTTTTACTTCTGGAGGGTCTAATCACCCCCCCCCCTCTAGACCCCTCTTCGCGATCCTTTCATCAGTTAACTTGAATACATCATGTATTGAGTTACCTGTTGATTTGAGCACACCACCTATTTTAGAGAATCGTGTTAGTGTCATGAATGTGTCATGTGATCAAACAACTGAAATATCACCAATTCTGAGTGCACCCATTGAATTAACTGTTGATGCAAAAGAACCAATGTTTAATCATTTTGACATGACCTCTCATTCTATGTTAAAGGACTTATTGCATGTTTGCTTATTTAAGCATGTTGTAGCATGTAAATTTGATGCAAGTAAGGTTTATTCACCAAGGTTGGGATGGTTTAATGATGAAAATTGGCAATCCTTTGATATGAATAAGAGCTTCACTTATATGTGCAAATTGAGTTGAAATATTTGCATGCCTTCTACTTCTTGTGATAATATTTTGGCTTTATATTTTATGAACTATGAAAGCAACTCATGTATACATGTGTCATATGTGCAAAAACCAAAGGAAGTAAAAATGGATGACATATACATATACAACACGTATACCTTGTCTCTTTTGTTGGCCACATTTTCGATTAAGCAACGCCGACGACGGCTTTGTTTTCAAGAAGGGGAGGATCATGAGGACATGACTATCTTGGATACGACCAAAAATATTGCATACATGCATATTTGTGAGGTGATTTCTAATACAAACTATGCAATAATTTATTTATATTATCCAAGACAAAAATACTTCACAGATTTTGTGCCATGTCTAATTGCAGGTGTATGGGACATTTGTACAACCCGCATATGAAGATAAGGGAAAAAGAGAAGTTTAGGTGATGTTTATCAGGACCCCGATTCCAAGTCACATCGATCTAGCCGGTAACACCTCACATCACTTTGCGGCCTCACGCACGGTATTCCCACGGGTGTCGCCTTACCATGGCCCGGGACCGTTTGCGCCTTTTGGCTCACGTATATGATAGTGTCGCTAGCATCCATATGACAGAGAACCCGGGCCGACATGACTAGTCATGAACCCAAAGTGGCACTAACTTACGGGGACAGGCATACATGAATAAACATCGAGCATGTCGGTCAGCAACGTGTGAATCCGGGCTGTAGCACTGGGCTAACAGGACTCCTTTGAACCGGGTTGTAGCATGCTAGGCAGGACTCCAGATGTCACGCGTGACATTTCCCCCGAAGGGACAGACACAGGAACGAAGTGAATCACATGTCGGCCAGTCAAGTGTTCCGAAGCAGTAGTGCTGGGCTAGCAGGACTCTGGTGAACCGGGCTATAGCAGACTACTATGGCTCATGGAAGCGCAAGACTACATTTCCCCATAAGAGAGGCTACCAAGGATGAACAACTAGGTTGTCGGATCCCACACATACCAATCATTTCAGTCATACACACAATATGCTCAATATGTGTAAATACAACATGGCATCACAACATAACTCTACGACTCAAGTATTATTCATTAGGCTCCGAGGAGCGAGATATTACAAACATGGGTCTCATGACCTAACATACATGCGGAAGCTTAACTTGTCTGAGTACAGACAACTACAAATGAAGAAGGCTCAGAAGCCTGACTAACTACAAGACCCTCCCAAGGTACAAGATCGTAGCTGAGGTAACAAGCTAAACGTCGAAGTCCACGTGGAACTACTAGCGAGACTGAAGTCTCTCTGCAAAACATAAATTAAGCAAACGTGAGTACAAATGTACCCAGCAAGACTTACATCAGAACTAACTACATATGCATCTGTATTAACAAAGGGGTAGTGGAGTTTAACTGCAGCAAGCCAGCTTTGACTTGGTGGTTATCCTGAACTACGACTGCAAGTATCTCTTTGAGGTGGCGCACACGAGTCCACATATTCACCATATCAATACTCCACTATGCATCCACTCCCGTCTCCATACGAGAACGCCATCCATAGCACTCACGCTTATCTTGCGCATTTTAGAGTATCCACTTTCACTTGTCTATGAACTATGCAAGGGGTCCAAGTTTCCATATCCGAGGAATCCGGCTATTCGAATAGATAATGATAACCCTGCAGGGGTGTACTTCTTCACACACGCTCTCGCCACTTATCGCCCTGTACACGTCATGTACCTCGGCAACCTTCAAGCGGAAGCCGGGCGAGGGAGTCGGCCACAACCTGACTAACCAACAAGTCTCTAGTCCAGGTTTATCGCCTATTCGGGTTCGATCCGCAAGGAGATCCGGCCGGGGTGTCGCTCATGGCCCCAAACGACGTGTGCAGGGTTCCCAAGCCCACCATCCGGGTGCCACTTGGTACACCATGCCATTGTGCCTAGTCTATCCCAAGCCCACCTGTACCGGGTGCCACTTGGTAGACTACTAACACTACCTACAAACACCAGAAACTAGTTGCAACTCCTGGACATAGATCAGGTTGATTAATAAGTCGAGAGGGGAACTTAAGCATTCCAATGCGTGGTAGTAGCTATTCATGTATCACACACACAGAACTCAGTTCCTAAGGACTACTGCAATGAGACAACCCACCATGTACTCCTACATGGCCTCTCACCGCTACCTTTACCAAATCATGTTCACACACTTAGCTCTCAACAGTAGGACATGTTCACCACGTTCCAATTCATTCCCGATGAATCAGACCGGACTCAACTCTAAGCAGTAGCAGGCATGACAACAAGCATGAATGAGTAGGCACATCAGGGCTCAAACAATTCCTACTCATGCTAGTGGGTTCCATCTATTTACTGTGGCAATGATAGGTCATGCAGAGGAAAGAGGTTCAGCTACTGCAGCATGTAACAGTTGAAATGGTGTTGTCCTAATATAGTAAAAGAGAGCAGGAGCGAGAGAGTGGGATTGTATCGGAATGAACAAGGGGGTTTTGCTTGCCTGGCACTTCTGAAGATAGTATAGTTCTTCATCGGTGTCATCGAATTCATCGCTGGATCAACGTCTACTGAGGGGGGACAAACACCGGCAACTGAGAAAGAACACAAACAACACATGACGATATGCAACAATATGATGCATGCTATGACATGGCAATATGAATGTGTTTTGGGCTAATGCAAGCTAGAACATATTAAAATGAGTCCATTTGAACCAAAGATTCAAATGCAAACCCATTTTATGAAGTCATATTAGTGCATTAACTTGTTTCACCTAAACAGCAAGGTTAAAGTGTTCTAACATGCATGAAACTAGTACAGATGGAAAGATTGGATTTTTCTGATCATTTTTCATATATAATTTATCTTATTTGGAGTTATAGATAATTTTCTATGATTTTTAGAAGTTTTGGGCATTTTCTGAAAATAATAAATCATTTCTGATTTATTTCAAAATTCCAGAAAGTATTTACTGCGTCAGCCAGACATCATTCTGACGTCAGTAGGTCAACACGGTCAGCCACGATCAAACCTGATGCGCGGGACCCACATGTCAGTGTCACAGTGGCTAAACTAGTTAACTAAACTGCCCGGGTTTAATTAACATGCGGAGACCACTGTCAGTGGCACGGGTCGGTGATTAGTGGCGCATTAAGCCAGCCACGTCAGCACAGCCGAGAAGAGGCCGCCGGCGACCATCCGGCGTGGCGGAGACACGCCGGAATCGCGATGCGGCGTCGGCTGGACGTGTCGAGGGGATGTGCGAGGAGCTCCTGCTCATCCGCATCCATTGGACCAGATGAGAGGCTGCGGGGTGGCCGGGAGCAGCGTCGGCGGCGAGCGAGGCGGTGGCCGGAGCTCGGACCTTGGCGAAAAAGGCGTTGCAGCGCACGGCAGGGGCAACTGGAGGGGGTGTTGGGCTTCTGGTATTGCGTTGAGCACAGCTGTGCGCTCGGTTGTAGCTCTAGGTGACGGTGGCCATGGTGGCAACATGGCCGGCGGAGCCGAGCTCGCGGCTCTGATGGAATCGGCGGCTACAGGACAGGAATGAGCTCGCGGAGGAGGGGGAAAGATGCAGCAGCTCACAGCGAGTTGAAAGAAGGCCTCGGCGTGCTCGGGGAGGGGTTGGTGACGACGGGAGGTCGGTGGCGATCTCCGGTGGCAGAGGAGTAAGAAGACTATAGCAACGGCGATGCAGGCCGTCCGGGCATGGTTCCTTCGTCTTGAAGAAACGGCGCGAGGATTCAGAGCTCGGGGGCGCAACCGGAGGGCGAGGGGACGGTTGTGGCTGCGCGTACGCGAGACGGCGGCCGGCGGTTGCTCTCGGATGGAGCTCGGGGAGGAGCTAGGGGGTCAGGGAGAGACCAGAGAGATGGGGGAGTGAGGGAGGAGGTCCGCGGGGCTTCTCCAGGCGCGTTGGATGGGCTCGGGGGCGCCTCCGTGGTAAGCAGGAGGTGGAGCTCCTGTGTGCGCTACTGCTGGCACGCAGCTGCTTTGGGCCGAGGGGCGGAAGATGACGGCAGGGTGCTGGTGGGCTGGGCCGCCTACTTGGGCTGCCAGGTAAGTGGCCAGGTAGGTTCAGGTAAGTGGCCCAGTGGCCTTCCCTCTTTTATTTGTTTCTGTTTTTCTATTTTCTGTAATTTGTTTGATTTGATTTGAACCA